>NC_079148.1:84002616-84302616 GCF_945859685.1 Eupeodes corollae
TTAATCAAATAAAGAAGGTAGGTACATACATATGTATGTAGTTTAATGTTCAATGAAAAATAAAAACTAATTTGAAAAAATAGTTGCGTCTTTGTACATACCTATAAATACTAACTTGAAAACATATTTCATAAATAAAATTGGTAATAAAAGTATTTTGGCTTCCACTCTTAATTTTGTATCATACTTGTTTTACACCTAAATAATATTAAAAGTACGAGTACATAAGCGCTCCTGAAAACCAAAATATTTAAAGATATTTTTAAATGAGTAAAACGTATGTACATAGCTCCTTAAAAACCCCTCTTCCACTTGAAAATAAATTAATTCGTTTGCTTCCTGTAAAAAATCAAGTGCTGGAACAATTTTTTTTTTTAATTTAAAAAAAAATTACTACTCTTAGCCTACTTCATTGGTCTGAGAGAAGTTTTATAACCAGTAAGAATTTATTTTTTATGTGTTTAAATTCATCTGTTTTCGAATAAATCGCTAAAAAAACGAAAAACTGTTCGAGTAAAAGTAGTATGGAGTAATTATAATTAGGCACAAGACACATTGTTTCATAGTAAAATAATTATTTCCTTGAAGAAAAGCAGCGAAAAAGAACATTTCATTTCTTTATTTTTGTTTTAAGATACAAACAAGAAAACAATTCAAATCGCTAGGATACGTTAGCAAATAAAATTACTTTAAATTTTATGCCAAAAGTTCTTATTTTCTTTGGCGAATAATTCATGATAAATTTTAGATGGGGCTTACAGATCTGTATTCCTTACTTTGCTCGATTCCCCTGAAGAAGGCAGCAATCCCTGCCTAACCGATTTAAAAGTTTATGTACATAACTTAATTGTTTTATTGCAAAAATTACAGCGACCAAAAAACCCGACGGAAAACTATATTTCCACTTATAACAATAATTACACAAATTGATCATCAATCGACTCAATCAAAATTATTTAATATTTTACCTATATCAACATGTTGTTTTGCATAATTTTGGTTAACGACCAATCATATTCTTAGCAAAGGGTAAAATTTTCAAAAACTTAAAAAATAAACTGTAACAATAAACGGTTTATGAAAAAAATAAAATGTCAAAAGGAAGGGTGAAACATTTGTTCTCTTAATTTTAGTTTAAAGTAACTTTTTACTCACTTGTGAATGTAAATCTCAGCGTAAAATGTGTGCAACACACGCCTCATTTGGTCTCGATTAGATACCAAGTGAAGAATTTTTATAATAACTAATATTCCAAATATAAATCCACACAAACACTGGGCGACTTTATTTATATCGTCTTGATTAGCATTTATATATAAATATTCTGCGTAAATAGTAACAAAAACACAAGAAAGAAATGTCAAAGCCAAACAGTTGACCAAAATAACAAAGATCCAGGAACTCTTATAGTCTAGAGGCCAAACCCAGTTAAACTTAAAAAGCCAAAATATTATCGACTTTATTGGTTCACCTTTTGGTGAAGTAGGTTTAAAATATTTCATTGTTCAGGATTATCTTTGCTTAATAAATGTATGAATTCACAATATCACAAAAAATATGCATAGGTACATATATATGTACATATATACATTTTTAGAGGCAAGACGGAAACAAATTTTCGGCGATCTAGTATAAACCATCAACAAAGAACAGTCCGTTTTACTTTTTATAGGTCTCCTAGAATTCAATAACTTATTTACAACCGCAGAATATACATATTATTATATGAAAAAAATAAATTACAATTATGGTTTAGATATTAACTTATGCAGAAGTTATTATTCAAGGTCCAATGCTATTATTTATGGATAGTTTCAAAATGCTCATGTTTATTAAATGTAATATATTATAGTATTAAATCTACATTGAACTTTCCATTATTTGCCTATTTTTTTGTCCATTTCTTGTGTTGTCCTTGGCGTAGCAAAAAGTCCTATATTTCAGTTTTCGGTAGTTTTTAGCTGATGAGAAGTTTCGATTTGTATTGTTTATGGTTTGACTGTTGACAATGAAATTAGTATTACTTGGAAGTTGGCAACAATATTCTAGCTTGCGGTCATTTCGTCAGCTATCAAGCGATTTATTTTTAGTTGATATGGAATTTTAACATACATAAATATTGAAGGCTGAATAACGATTCTAAGCTATGCAGATTTATTTTGAAAATCATGGTTGTGCTCGATAACGCACCGCACTAATTGATTTAATGAATAAGTGAATAAAACAAGTGCCGTATTAAGAGTGTTGATAATCCTTAAGTGACCGATAAAGATTCACAATTACTGACCTTTTTGTTCGTCATTTGAACATTCATATTTTTGTGCCACAGTTGACTTATTGAAGAAAACGTTTGGTTACCTCATAATTTCACAGTACGGACCCATTAACTGTCCACCAAAGTTGTGCGATTTAACGCTGTAGGACCATTTGAAGTCACTAGTCTTCACTTAATGCCCAAAAAGATTGATCAGTTGGGATACATTATTTATCGCTTTATTGCCGATATATGGCAACAAATGTTGAAAAATTCATCGAAAAGTAGATTACGTTCGAGTGACCCGTGGCGGTCATTTACATATGTACCAGATTTAATTTCACCATACCCATAAGAAAAACCATTTATTTTAAAAACATAATTTAAAAAGCGTAATTGAATTTTAAATGCAGTGCGAAGGGAAATTTCATTGGGTATATGCAGTACATAAGCACATATGCTGAGTATTTCATTAAAAGATACCTAAATCGGTGTACTGTAATCAAATTTTTTCTGATTAGGTATAAAAAAGGAAAAAGATCAAAATATTTTTATGAAAGTAATTTGTTTATTATTTTGTAGCCTTTTTTGTCAAATTTTTAGAATGCATCTTTTAAAGTCTGAGTTGTATTAAGTATACTTAATTTCAATAAAAACAAACTTTAACAAATGTATATCAATTTTTCAGATGTCATTAATAGAAAGACTACCGTTTGCATGATGGTTTTCTTTTCATATACGAAGGGTTTACTGGCTTTAAATAAGCTTTTAGAAATCAAGGAATTTTTAAAATCCCGTAGCTCAAAAATTAGGAATTTTATGTCACGCTCAAGTTATATTTTATAATAATTTTCCGTATGAATTCAATTTGCAACTTGGTATTTTCTTATTTAGTCGACATCAGGGGTTTTTTTAAAATTTAATTTGAAATATCGCTTCATAGTTATATTTTTAATTTTATTTCAAAAAATGTGTACAGTGAAATAGAACTAGGCGACAAACTAAAATAAGGGCATATTATTTTCAGAAATTAGGCCAAACTATGTTTAACAAGGGAAAAGAAATGTTGGATATACATATGCAAAGTTTTTCTTGCATTTAAAACATTTGAATTTAAATTATATATGTACCTACATTTTTGAAAAGGAATTGATGTTAGTACTAAATTAAAGTTGATGTTTTGAAACGCAGTGAAAATAAAATTGACTTGAATGACACTAACTATCTTATTTATTTTTTAAAATCAAAAATTGGGAAGAGGGATAAGCATAACTTGTCGATTTTAATTTAATTTGACAAAATACTACTTTTTATTGCTTTTTTTTTTGAAAAATCCGAATTTACGTTTTCTTAACAAAATGAAGAAGCATAAGAAAGCAAATTGCTTTTATAAAAACTCATAACTCATAACAAATAAAAAAATAAAATTCACATTTTATCAGAAGCAAAATGGTTGAAACTTCAAAAAAGCAGTTAAAAAGTCAATAAAAAGCAAAATGACTTAATAAAAATTGGATATCGCAGCAAAAATTTGAAACGGCACAGCCCACCATATTTTTTATTGCAATATTTTTTTCAGTTCAAACGAAATTCAGAGCAAATCCAAACAATTACATGAAATCTTTGGAATTGAAAAAGTTCGTTTAAAAAGGGCGAAAAGTTTTCTTGGAGAAAAACTTACACATCTGTATGAGAAAAACAAAATCAAAAAAGAGGCTGGGATGCGACTCACATTGATAACTTCCCATCCCGTCTGTCAATTTGTCTTGCTTAAAAGTTTGTATATATGGGTAAAAAAAGTTGTTAATTGAATTATTCTTTAATTTTTTAAAATTACCAACAATATTTTTCATATAAAGAAATAGTTTGAAAATCTAGTTTTGTTAAATAGATTTTTAGTCGAAAACAAATTTTTTCCAATTTAAGTAGCATTTCCTAGTTTTTTACAAATTGGATGAATGAAATTAATTTAAGAGATATCACGAACCGAATATCAATTTTTACCAAATTTGTGTACTATTTCTTGTAGGTTTTATTTTTTTATGAAAGAACGGACTGTTGCATTTTTATAATAAAACTACTGAATACGGAAAATAATATTTTGTGTGAAATAAAAAAAGTTTGAAGACAATATTTTTAATTTTTGAAAAGCTAATTGAATCAAAAGGAAATTCTTACAATACCAAATTTTAGTACTGTTTTTTTGTTAGGTTTTTATTTTTTGTAAAAAAAATGTCAATTAGATTTTTCTCAAAATTCAAATGAGTGATGAAAACAATATATTAAAAAAGATAAAAGTAGTTTAAAGCCAATATTTAAAAGGTTTAAAAGGAAAAATAAAAGTAGCTTAAAGCCAATATTTCAAAGTTATGAAAAGATATTTGAGTCGAAAATCAATTTTTACCAAGTTTTATAAATTTTTTTGTTTAGGTTTTTATTTTTTGTAAAAAAAACTGTCAATTAGATTTTTCTTAAAATTGTTCAGAATGTTGAAAACAATATTTCTTTTAAGTTAAAATTAGCTGGAAGCAGTAATCTTAATTTTTTAAAAAGATATTTGAGCCGACAATCAATTTTTACCAACTTTTGAAAAAAAAAAATTTTTTTAATGGTGACAACAATATCATTCAAAAGATTAAAAAAAATACTCTTAAAAGCCGAAATCTCTTTATTTTTATTTCACCTTCATTTGTTCTTTTCGTCTTTGTATGGAAAAATAACTGTTTTACTTATATACATAGCATACAAAATAAAAAGAAACCAAAAGCTTTGGTTTATCCTTGTTATTCATTTTCTGAATGAATTTTAAAGCAATATAATATTGTTCGTATTTACACCAACTATTGTAAATACACCATAGTCTTTCCCTACACTTCATATATGTATATATACATATAATATATAGAGTTGTTTCCATATTTACGCCTGTTTCGAATTATCACATTCGTAAGTCTCCCGATTGCAAATAAATGTCTCCACATATATTGCAACGAAAAATATATAGATGCCGCCCTAATCGACTTCAATCATGAAGTATTATTGTTTTCATATACGAAGATATACTTTAAAAAGGACTATAACTTTGCGTAGGAAAGTCGGATCGTGCTGATGGGTCCTAATTAATATGATATGCCCATATATCTCTTTTTTACCTCTGTAATCCAGGTTCCTTAAATGAAAAAGAAATTTTGCATACTCTCAACATCGCAACAATCGCGAATTTGGTGTGGCCTTTGTATATGAAAACTATAGTACTCCCATGGTGGAACTTGTAGTGGAGAAATTTATGGAGAAATTAAAATCGATAAGAAAAAACAGGTGAATTACGATTTTGTGTAGGAATTTTGTATTGTTAGATGAAATTCTATATTTTTGATGATTTGATAATTGTATATTATTGTATTGAAATCATAATTTGAACTAATAAACCTATGCAAGTAAATAAATAAGTAAGTATTTCATTCTTATAAATTAATAAAAAATAAATTTAAAAAATTTGATCACCTACCTTACTTACTTACTTACTTAGCGTGGCGGCACAGTCCTGTGTGAACTAGGGCCTCACCCAAAAAACTTCTCCATCCAGCTCAGTCCCTAGCTAGATGTCTCCAGTTTCGCGCTCCAAGTTGGGTGAGGTCACCTTCCACTTGTGCGCGCCACCTGATCCGCGGTCTTCCTCTACTGCGCTGTCCTGTGGGTGTGGATTCGAAGACTTTCCGGGCCGGAGCATTGGTTTCCATGCGCTCTACGTGACCCAGCTAAGTCTACGTCGCTGCACAACCCGTACAGCTCGTCGTTCCAACTTCTCCTCCACTCCCCTTCGATGCATACGGGACCGTAGATCACACGAAGAACTTTTCTCTCGAAGCGACCCAAGGTGCTTCCATCCGCTTTTGTCATAGTCCGTGGTTCTGCACCGAATAGCAGGACGGGGATGATAAGGGTTTTATATAGCGACACTTTGGTCCCTCGAGAGAGGACTTTACCACTCAATTGCTTTCTTGGCCCAAAGAAAGAGCGGTTAGCAAGAGTTATTCTGCGTTTGATCTAGCGCTGGTGTTGTTTTCTGCGTTAACAGTGGAGCCTAGGTAGACGAAGTCCTTGACTACCTCAAAGTTACGTCTGTCGATGGTGACGTTTTGACCAAGACGTCGGTGTTGTATGTCCTTTCTTGACGACAGCATGTACTTTGTTTTGCCCTCATTAACCGTTAAACCCATTTTTGCCGCATCTGCTTCAATACTCATTGACATTACACTGAGTTCTTCCGATTATGTCAATGTCATCAACATATGCCTGTAATTGGACAGACTTTTGAAAGATAGTACCTCTAGTGTTAACGTGTGAGCTCTGCACTATTCTTTCAAGCACGATGTTGAAAAAATCACATGCCAGCGCATCACCTTGTCTAAAACCTTTTTTGACATCGAAAGGTTCTGTTAAGTTGTTTTCAACCTTTATAGAGCAGTGTGAATTCTCCATGTCATCCTGCACAAACGGACGAGTTTGGCATGGATGCCAAAAGTAGACATGGTTCTATACAACTCGTCCCTGTATATGAAGTCATATGCGGCCTTGAAATCGATGAAAAGATGGTGGGTGTCGATTTGGTGTTCTTGCGTTTTTTCCAGGATCTGCCGTAATGTGAATATTTGATCAACTGTGAACTTTCCTGGTCTAAAACCACACTGATAAGGACCTATCAGGTTGTTGACGATAGGCTTAAGACGTTCACATATTACGGCAGAGAAGATTTTAGAGGCGATGTTAAGTAGACTGATTCCTCTATAGTTGGTGCAGTTTAGAGGGTTTCCCTTTTTCAGGATCGGGCAAGCAATATACTGAGGTTCCATTCATCGGGCATGCTTTCTTCCGACCATATCTTACAGATAAGTTGGTGCATGCTCCTAACCAACTTGTCTCCAGCTGCTTTAAAGAGCTCGGCATTCAAGCCATCTGCTCCAGCGGCTTTATTAGACTTCAGTTTATATATGGCAATCTACTTTGTCTAAGTCGGGAGAACGGGATTGTTGTTTTTCGTCGTCTATGTTGAATGGATCATCCTGCCTGACAGCGGAATTCAGTTCTTCGTCGCCGTTATACAGTCTGCGGAAGTGGTCCTTCCATATCCTTAGCATCTGGAAATCCAAAGTGTTACCTTGGCTACAACGAGGTAGTTCGTACATCCATGATGCTGGAAGCGTGTCTGGCGTCGATCGCAATATGGTCAATCTGGTTGACGTTAGATTGATCTGGAGAAGTCCAAGTACCTTTGTGGATGTTGAGGTGTGGAAAACGCGTAATGGCTACCATGACGTTTCGCCCCGCAGCAAAATCTATGAGCCTGAATGCGTTGTCGAAAGTGTTGTCGTGCAGGCTGTTCTTCCCGATTATTCCACCACAGATGTCTTCCCTTCATAGCTTGGCATTAAAATCGCCCAGGACTATTTTAATATCGTAGCTAGGGCACTGCTCATATGTTTTGTCTAGGAGCACGAAGAACATATCTTTGATGTTGTCGTCTTTCTCTTCAGGCTAATGTTGCCGAATTTAGCCTTGATGCGTATGGTCATAAGGGGCTCATTGATGCACCTATAGCTCAAGACTTCTTGCCTAAGTCTGGCTCCAATGACGAAGCCGCATCCAAATAAGCGCTGTTTTCGTGGTAGCAGTCTCCATAGTAAATATCGCAGTTTTTCATCCTCTTTTTGCCCGGCCCATCCCATCGTATTTCCTGGATGGCGGTGATATCTGCTTTATAGCGGTCTAGGGCCTCCGGTAATTCTTCGGCCGCACGTGGTCTGCTAAGGGACCTGACATTCTACGTGCATATCCGAAGTCCGTTGTCCTTTATTCGTTTGCGTTGGTTGTCAACAGTAAATCCGTCCGTATCCGAGGCTTGTTGGTGCTTCGCAACTATGAAAGCTTTTACGTGGCCAGGAAGTCAACCCGACGGCACAACCCCCAAACTGGAGGGCCAGATTCTAAGTATAACTCCAAGGATGGGGAGCCGGATAAAACCGCTCCTTATAGGCATGGGCTCCGAATAAGTCGAAGAAGCCCTATAAGGTGTTCACTAAGTAGTTCAACCTTACTGGAACTGTAGACGCCTCCTCTGATTCCATCTCGGGAATTCCTCCGCTGCCGTCTGGATAAGAAGAGGTGCCTTAGTGGAAACACCTCTCCCCACCTCTCTCGTTTGCTGCCCATAACAACTTTCCACTGGAGTTGGAACCCAATCTCCAGTTGAGGCAGCTTATAGATTAGAGTTTTATAATTAAAGATGTCATCTAAAGATTTTTTAGTAATTTAACCACATTTACCAAAAAGTGGTTTGCTCTGAAAAACAACAAACGTTTTTGTTTTCACGCAATTTAGAATTTGGAAAAACTTAAATTATTTTCATAAAATTTGTTTATTTTTTATTTTTAAAAATATATTGATTTTTGTTTAGAAAACTAGATATCTCGGAAAGGAGGCACTATGTAAAATGTACTTATGTTTATAAGCACTAAACAGCTGCTTATCAAAAATATTTCTAAGGCAAAAATTAAAAATTTTACATATAAAAATTAATTTTAAAAAAACGCTCTAACTAAACTAAAACGGACTTATGGCATTCAAAGCCGGTACAGGAATTTCTTGTAAAAATTGCCGTAATTTTTAAATATTTTTTTATAATTTAAGTTATTCTTTTTAAAATTGCATTAATTTTTTAAACAGGGAAAGATAGAATGTTGGTGGCAAGCTATCGTACTTTCCCTTTTTTTCATAGCCTTTGGGAATAAGTTAAAAGGGGCACTTGCTTAAGTTCCTTGCATTTTTTCTCAAACTTCTCTTGAAGTTTAAATTTATTAGTATTGCTTTTAAGAAAAAGTAGTGTATCATTATGTTTTTGTCGCATTTTGTGTACAAAAAATGTGATTGGCTAGAATTAAGATATCTTGAGACAGAGACAAGGACATCAAATTTAAGTTAATGCAATTTAGAGGATTTATATCTTTACTAGAGTGTTTTTGCCTACTATCCTCGATACTACCATACGAAATTATATCTATCCACAATCTGTTCGTGTGCAAGATAGACATGTGTGTGAGTGTGTAAAATATCGCAATACAAACAATTCTGTCAATCAAGCTAAGCAGATGACGCAGCTATCGCTATCATCCCTCATTTTATACACAAGATTTGAGCATATCTTATTGCTTCCCTTTTCCCATATAAAGAACACAAACAAAAAATTAACTTTTTTTGTCATATTGAATGGTGAATTAATTTTCTCTCTTAGACCGTGTGTGAATTGCTTTAAAATTTGCGTTAAAACTTCTACCACGATTAAAATTTGACGTCTTTTTTGAGATGGGATAAAATTTAGCCATTTGCTGTGTGAATTGCGTTAAAACAATTATTTTAACCAAGATTTCTGCGCAGGTTAAACAAATTTCCCTCGATAATTGAAAAAAAATTCCCTGCACAAAAATTGGAATTCTTTTTCGCGGAAAAATAATTTCGCTTACAAAACATATTTTTAAGAAAACAGGTTTAATAAAACGTCTCTGAAACTAAAAAAAAATCTTTTTTATTCATTGTTCTCTGTTTTAAAACAACAGTCAAAAATATTCAAACAAAATTCCCATTTTGATTAATTGATTTATTCGGTGTGGTAACACTGAAAAATTGATATCTGTCATACATTTCAAAAGAAACAAAACAATTAATTCGTATTTGGTTCAGAAAAATGACAAATTTAAAGTATTTTGCTGTGATTCTTTTATATCTTTTAAAATATCAAAGCATAATAACAAGAAATTCAATTAAACAGAGAAGAGAGCGTGGGGTAAGTTATTAGTTGACGTTCAAGTTAAAAGTTTTCCAATAATAAATCCTATTGGCAGATTACCCGTGTAAGCTATGGAAGACTTCGAGTGTTTTCAGAAGATATCGATGCAATTCTCAACAACGATGAGATCAAATGTCGTGAACATTTGCGGTTGAAATGCCAGGAAAACGGATTGGTTGGACAAATGAGTATGAACTCGTTGTATTCCTTTACTGGATAACATCTGGTTGCAGCTATCGACTTGCTGGTGGCTTTATTGGAATGAGCAGATATACAGTGAAAAGCGTTGCGCACAAAATGCTTAATTTTTTTTGCGGATCCATGCGTCATCTCATTAAATATGTTCAACCTAATAACTATGAGGACATTGGCTATAGATTTTGCAGACGTTCCAAACCTAATATATTTCAAAATGTAATAGGAGCTATAGACGGCACTCATATCAGGATACTTTGTCCTGTAAGAAAACATGACGAATATTTAAACTATAAACGTTTTTATTCGATCCAATGTCAATCTGTTGTTGACAGCAAATTGATGTTTAATGACGTTTTTGTTGGATTCCCTGGATCAGTACATGACACTCGTGTAAGTTCAATAACATCTTTCTTGTCAAGTAAATATTCATAACACATTTTTTCTTAGGTTTTGAAAAACAGTCAACTATACAAAAGTGGCAATTATCCAAAGCAACCCTATTACTTGCTGAGAGATAGTGGATATGCGTATCGTTTACATCCCATACCCATCATAACACCTTACAAAACACCCAATTCGAATGAAAAAAAGTTCAACACCACACATAGTAAAGCCAGAAACGTTGTTGAATGTGCTTTCGGAATAATGAAAAGCAGATGGAGAAATATTTTAAATAAAGGGTTGGAGCTTAAAATTGAAA
Source organism: Eupeodes corollae (assembly GCF_945859685.1). Lineage (NCBI taxonomy): Eukaryota > Metazoa > Arthropoda > Insecta > Diptera > Syrphidae > Eupeodes > Eupeodes corollae. The sequence goes on from NC_079148.1 coordinate 84,013,609, forward strand.
ACAGTATCAACACCATTTTAACAGCCTGTATTTTGCACAACATCTGCGTGGAAGGTGGTGGTTTAGGTTAGTATTCTTAAAAACAATGATCGAAATAATTATAATTTCAAGTCACTTTTGTTTTATCGTTTTTAAGGTAGAGGTGATCCAGAAGAATTATTTCATTCCAATGACAACACTGGTTAAAATCTAGGAGTTGATGAAAGTGACACAGCTGAAGCATTACTTTTTCGCAATTCGTTGCTTCAAAGATTGATGCAAAATATTCCAAATAATTAAAAAACATAAGTACCAAAATCAAAAAAATCACTTTTTATTCATCTTCTGATGAGGAACAGACAACCAGATTGTCTACGTTAATATCTGGGTAATCTTCTGCAACCATTTGCCCAAAAACGCCCATGAGTGTACCCATTTGTTTGGACAGCTTTTTGTCACGTTTAATGAAGTGTTTTTCGTATGCACTAAACTTTTGTGTTGCAATGGAAGCTGATGTTGATGGACGTGAGGTTGATGCAATGGGCGATGTTGGCGAATCAATCTCAGTGAACGTAAACTTCAGAGAGGAAGATAATCTCGGCGATGACATCAGCTCCGAACCAATATCTCCAGTTGGTGGCAGAGGTTATAGCGAAACTATACTCCCGATGAACTTTCTAAGAGGAAAGGCGGGTGGTAGTTGTGCCTTTTTGGAAGCATATTGGTGAAATAGTTGGAAATAGGGCCAGGATTCCATTTCCTTATTTGTGGCTGCATCATCACCGGCACCATTACCAGTATGCTGCTCAATGAACGACTGTGATCGAAAAAATATTATGAAAAAGTGTGTGTAAGGTATGGCAAAACATTCACAACAATGTACCTTGTATTTTTGTGACATATTTTTTCATAGCTGCCTACATGCCTTAAAATCCTTTGTGGGGTCTCCAAAGCGCTCCGCTATACACCTTCAATTGTAAAAAAACAACCGTTATTTAACAGAAATTTGTTACTGTTTTACAAAACTCCATCCATCATTAATGTTTGCATTTTTCGATGTAAACATATCATCCAAACTTATCCTAGTTTGAATAAGTTTTATTTTTTCTTCGTGAGACCCAAGAAAAACATTGAATTTATATAAATTAATTAATTTCAAACTTACATTTATTGTATGGTTTTCCAGCCTGCCTTCGTTTTTTTTCTTGCTCCATTTCCGTTTGGTTTGAATGCAAAATTGCAAAAGCAAGAGCAAATTTCTCTATCAATAGAAACGTCAAATTTTAACACACTTTAACCTGCTCCACAGCTCAATAAATTTTAACCCATTTTATTCACCTCATTAGTGTCAAATTTTAACGCTGGTTAAATTTTAACACACATTTTAACGCAATTAACACACGGCCTTACTCTGATGGCTGCATGTGGCCGCCCTTAAATTTCTGCTCATGGTTTTTATATGCAAAGGTGACGAAGCAGATGTGTTGCATAATATTTTATATAGCTCTCGGTTTATAGTCAGCCCTATGCTTAAATACCTTAAAAAATAAAATCGATTAGCATTATTTTGCTGTGACTGTTGTTTTGTAATTAAGTTTAGGCGTTTCTTTATTGTTTACTCTGTTGAATGCAACCACTTATTCATACGCACTTCCCTGCCGACTAAACTAAATTTCTTCTGCTTAACTTCTTTAAAATAAGTTACTTCAAATGTAGATGTCGCTGAAAAAAACAAAAACACAGTTTACTACAAAACTTTATATACATATATAATTTTCTAGAAAATATATATACAATGCAAAACTCTTGTATTTTTGTGACATATTTTTCCATAGCTGCCTACATGCCTTAAAATCCTTTGTGGGGTCTCCAAAGCGCTCCGCTATACGCCTTCAATTGGAAAAAAACAACCGTTATTTAACAGAAATTTGTTACTGTTTTACAAAACTCCATCCATCATTAATGTTTGCATTTTTCGATGTAAACATATCATCCAAACTTATCCTAGTTTGAATAAGTTTTATTTTTTCTTCGTGAGACCCAAGAAAAACATTGAATTTATATAAATTAATTAATTTCAAACTTACATTTATTGTATGGTTTTCCAGCCTGCCTTCGTTTTTTTTCTTGCTCCATTTCCGTTTGGTTTGAATGCAAAATTGCAAAAGCAAGAGCAAATTTCTCTATCAATAGAAACGTCAAATTTTAACACACTTTAACCTGCTCCACAGCTCAATAAATTTTAACCCATTTTATTCACCTCATTAGTGTCAAATTTTAACGCTGGTTAAATTTTAACACACATTTTAACGCAATTAACACACGGCCTTACTCTGATGGCTGCATGTGGCCGCCCTTAAATTTCTGCTCATGGTTTTTATATGCAAAGGTGACGAAGCAGATGTGTTGCATAATATTTTATATAGCTCTCGGTTTATAGTCAGCCCTATGCTTAAATATCTTAAAAAATAAAATCGATTAGCATTATTTTGCTGTGACTGTTGTTTTGTAATTAAGTTTAGGCGTTTCTTTATTGTTTACTCTGTTGAATGCAACCACTTATTCATACGCACTTCCCTGCCGACTAAACTAAATTTCTTCTGCTTAACTTCTTTAAAATAAGTTACTTCAAATGTAGATGTCGCTGAAAAAAAACAAAAACACAGTTTACTACAAAACTTTATATACATATATAATTTTCTAGAAAATATATATACAATGCAAAACTCTTGTATTTTTGTGACATATTTTTCCATAGCTGCCTACATGCCTTAAAATCCTTTGTGGGGTCTCCAAAGCGCTCCGCTATACACCTTCAATTGGAAAAAACAACCGTTATTTAACAGAAATTGGTTACTGTTTTACAAAACTCCATCCATCATTAATGTTTGCATTTTTCGATGTAAACATATCATCCAAACTTATCCTAGTTTGAATAAGTTTTATTTTTTCTTCGTGAGACCCAAGAAAAACATTGAATTTATATAAATTAATTAATTTCAAACTTACATTTATTGTATGGTTTTCCAGCCTGCCTTCGTTTTTTTTCTTGCTCCATTTCCGTTTGGTTTGAATGCAAAATTGCAAAAGCAAGAGCAAATTTCTCTATCAATAGAAACGTCAAATTTTAACACACTTTAACCTGCTCCACAGCTCAATAAATTTTAACCCATTTTATTCACCTCATTAGTGTCAAATTTTAACGCTGGTTAAATTTTAACACACATTTTAACGCAATTAACACACGGCCTTACTCTGATGGCTGCATGTGGCCGCCCTTAAATTTCTGCTCATGGTTTTTATATGCAAAGGTGACGAAGCAGATGTGTTGCATAATATTTTATATAGCTCTCGGTTTATAGTCAGCCCTATGCTTAAATATCTTAAAAAATAAAATCGATTAGCATTATTTTGCTGTGACTGTTGTTTTGTAATTAAGTTTAGGCGTTTCTTTATTGTTTACTCTGTTGAATGCAACCACTTATTCATACGCACTTCCCTGCCGACTAAACTAAATTTCTTCTGCTTAACTTCTTTAAAATAAGTTACTTCAAATGTAGATGTCGCTGAAAAAAAACAAAAACACAGTTTACTACAAAACTTTATATACATATATAATTTTCTAGAAAATATATATACAATGCAAAACTCTTGTATTTTTGTGACATATTTTTCCATAGCTGCCTACATGCCTTAAAATCCTTTGTGGGGTCTCCAAAGCGCTCCGCTATACACCTTCAATTGGAAAAAAACAACCGTTATTTAACAGAAATTTGTTACTGTTTTACAAAACTCCATCCATCATTAATGTTTGCATTTTTCGATGTAAACATATCATCCAAACTTATCCTAGTTTGAATAAGTTTTATTTTTTCTTCGTGAGACCCAAGAAAAACATTGAATTTATATAAATTAATTAATTTCAAACTTACATTTATTGTATGGTTTTCCAGCCTGCCTTCGTTTTTTTTCTTGCTCCATTTCCGTTTGGTTTGAATGCAAAATTGCAAAAGCAAGAGCAAATTTCTCTATCAATAGAAACGTCAAATTTTAACACACTTTAACCTGCTCCACAGCTCAATAAATTTTAACCCATTTTATTCACCTCATTAGTGTCAAATTTTAACGCTGGTTAAATTTTAACACACATTTTAACGCAATTAACACACGGCCTTACTCTGATGGCTGCATGTGGCCGCCCTTAAATTTCTGCTCATGGTTTTTATATGCAAAGGTGACGAAGCAGATGTGTTGCATAATATTTTATATAGCTCTCGGTTTATAGTCAGCCCTATGCTTAAATATCTTAAAAAATAAAATCGATTAGCATTATTTTGCTGTGACTGTTGTTTTGTAATTAAGTTTAGGCGTTTCTTTATTCTTTACTCTGTTGAATGCAACCACTTATTCATACGCACTTCCCTGCCGACTAAACTAAATTTCTTCTGCCTAACTTCTTTAAAATAAGTTACTTCAAATGTAGATGTCGCTAAAAAAAAAACAAAAACACAGTTTACTACAAAACTCTATATACATTTATAATTTTCTAGAAAATATATATACAATGCAAAATTCTAAACAACATTTAGAATCCTATCCTATAGTTAAATATCAAAAACATCCAAAAATTAGTAAATTATTTGTATGCGTGTGCGTGAAAACAAGCCAAATATTTATTGAAATTCACATCTCTTCGTCGACAATACAGGTAGCAAAATGTAAACAAAGGGCTTTTGGAGGGTGATACGTACGAAAAATGTATATCTTCACATAGTGGTTTTAGTAAATATTTTATTTTGGGCCTCTTGTTCTTTTCTTTCTATTCAAAATCCTACACGAACGTATTAACGAACGTTCAGTTCAGTGTATCAGTACCATTGCCTTGCCCATTGGAATAATTCCGATTGGAATGAATTTCATTGTTCGTGTTCCGACTCTAGGTGTTGAAATTAAAAAGTATTTCAGAATTATGCTCTTTAAAGAGTTGAATTGAATATCTAAAATGAAATTCTCTTCCTTTTTGTGTTTTTTTGATTTAGGTCTCTCTCTGGTGTGGTGTGTATCTATTTTTCCATCTCAGTTCAGTGCGTTTGTTTTCATATTCATTTCGTTTGGCTTTTATTGAGTTTTGTTTGTTGTATTTTGTATCATCTACAACGGTATGCCACGGTATTTTCCCAGTTGTTCCCGTACTGAGAAGTGAGTACCTATTTCTCCAAACCAATTGCTAGTGGCAGTGGCAGACAGTCACAGTGACGTTTGAGAGACCGTTCGAAAGCGAGGTGTTTCTGAAGTCCTCAGTTTTTTTTCTACCACAACAATTGACAATGTGTAAAAAGAATAAAAAGAAATCGAAGTGCATGATTCTTTCTGCAAAAAATTGAATTGTTTAGAGTTCAAAGTGAAAAATTATCCAAATGTAAAAAAAAAGTATTATTAAATTCGGTATACCACATCCGATAAAAAAAAACACCTACCTATTTCTAAACTTGGGAAAACAATTATCAAAACTGATTTTTTTTTCTATTTTATTCTCTCGAATTGCATTTTTGTGCTCTCTGTACTAACACATATAGAATAGAAATTAAATACATTCACACAAACAATAAGAACAAGTGCGCTAGACAAGGACGACAGCGCACTGTCAGGAAGCATAGTACAGTTGTATGTATTTACTTATTGTGTGCATCTTTTCAATCCAAATTTAGTGAGTGAATCTGAACAAAAATTGTTCAATGTTCTGCTTTTTCCTTGCCACCATTGCTACAAAATTCGCTTGAAAAGATCTCTGAATTCAATTTAGTTTTTTGCTTTTATCACATACGCGTAACAAAAGGTTCGCTTGATTGATTCTATCAATAATTATTACTTGTTTGTGAATGAGATCATCTAAGATTCTAAGGCATAAATTAGCCTGGCCCCTGTGTTATCATTGCTAAAAAAAGTGCAATAAATAAATACCTACCTAGTTTTTGTGTAGTAATTAGATTAAGTGCGGTGCAAAACGGAAAACCTTGAGAAAGTTGTGAGAAGCGCTAATCGTATTGTCAATAACCACAACCAAACGCTCATTAATAACATCTTTCTTTTGATTTGTGAACGCTATGTACATACTAATGTAGATATATTTTCTTATTAAAAAAATCGAAGTACATATACCTATAAAATCCTACGTTTTCTTCTGAATGTGGTTTTCTTTCTCTCGAATGAAGTGAAATGTTGATTAAAGTACCTACCTACCAAGGTATAAAAGTTTGAATTCTAATTGGATAGATTACTGTGAATGGTTGCTCGCAAGTGTTTTTTAAATTACACAACACAAAATTACAAAATTGTGCAAATATTATTAATAAATAACATGTGAAGGTATTAACGGTGTTATTACAATGGCGAAAATGCCATTCAGGAAAATGGGGAAATATATCTTTTCATATCTGAAAGGATAATTCCAAAATCACAACGATTGAAGAAAACAAACTAAAACAATTACAAAAGTGGATTAGACAAAGGAATTTAATACTAAAACTAAAGTAAGTAATATTATGTAGGTATCTTCATGAGTACCTATCTATCTAATAGGTTTTACAATTTGTCATATGTTATGGATATTGTAAATTGTGCGTGAAAGATGTTTCTATGTCCCTACTCCTTGGGTTTAAGCAAAGTCGATTTTACCTCATTTCTCTTTCAATGAAATTAGACCAATTACAATACCTACCTCCTACACACTAAACATACAACAAAAATAACGTAGGTACCTACTAAAAAATCCAAATATTGCAAAGAGCAATGATCTCTAAAATTCCTCACATTCCAATTCCGGTTTGTTCTCTTCATTAAAAATCTGTATTTTTTTCATTATTTAACCACAATATCGCTTAAAGTTCCTTCTTACCAACCTACGTAACTATTGAATTTGTTTATGAATTAATTTGTTAGGATAGGCAACCAATTTTTTTCGAACGGAAAAACCATAAATAAAATTGAGATTATTAGAAATGTTTACGAAACTTTGGGTTGCCAAGTATCAACAACCATTGTTACCTTGTAGCAATTTTGCTTTGTGTACTTTTTTCGTTCAATACAGTTGAGTTGCAGTAAAAGGGCAAAGGTATCCTATCGGGCACCAGACCCTCGAACTTAGTATGAGTTCATTAGGTTCGACCTTGATTTGTTCCTACATATGTATTCATCGTCCATAGTATTCGTAGCGTGATAAAGATGATTAATGGGTTGGACTGTCACGTCGGCGGTCTGGCTGCAACCAATGTTTGTGCAACCTAAACCTTTTTTTTTAAGGGTTCTGTCTCTTTCGAGAAAATCCTCATAAGAACTCTTTTTTTCTCCTACATTTCTGACAATATTCGCACACAGGAATGGCTAAAAGCTAGAAGTCAGTAAGTGAAGAACCAAAAGCTGCACCGTCACCAAGTTTATTTATTTAGAGTAATGTACACCACGGACTCACAAATTTGGTTTTCCAAATACGTATTTCGGCCCTCGAACTTCTGAACAACATGATATAAGCCCGCAGATATGAAAGGTCAACTGGAACACATCACACAAATTGTGCATACCTATATTTTTGTCTGTTCATTAAACAAATGTTATTTCAATAGTTTTGTGACAAGGTTCTTGGGCATGATAATTACTTTTTCAAGGAATATTTCATCTTCGAACATCTGTGTAAACGTTTGGAGCATTGTTATAAAAAAGTCTTTAAGGATAACACAAAATAAAACAAATGTGTACTTTAAAAAAAATACATACATACATATGTATATATGCATAGGAACATTCTAATCAGTAGACGGTGCTTATATCTTTGGGAGAGTACGGTAACTCGGGCGACACAGTTTAATGACGGATTTGTAAAAACAAACATTTTTTACTACGGGAGGTAGGGGGTGTCTATCTCCCCCCGTTTAGGCGGTAAGTGCAATTTAAAAAAATCATTACTTTAAACGGAAAAAACAGTTAAAAAATAAAGGTAATACATACTTACAATTAAATATTAAACATTTTTAAAGCCAACATTCTGTTCTACTAGCCAGTTTTTAAATCAAGTCAAAACTATGTGTAATTTTTGAAAAATTTAATTTTAAATCCCCCTCCCCCATAGTAAACATTGCTTCTTTTTAACTGTTCTTACAAAATCCCTTATAATATCGCTTGAGTTATCGTACTCTTGCCATATCCTTTGGGTCAACTTTCCATTACCGCATTTATTTCTATTTTAAATTAATTTTCAAAGTTCACTTTTTCAAATACAAAACACGCAAAAATGGTTGATTTTGACATTTCTTCCCTGTTTTTTGTTCAGTGTTGCCATACTTGATTTTTTTTGTGGGTGATATCTTTGATTTTAGTACTCAAATGCAAAAAGTATTTTGCATATACCCAAATTCGCACCCACCCCAAATTTTATAGTGATCCCAAGCAGGGGGGTTGCATACATATGTACATTGTACACACATACCTACCTAGCTATTAGTTCGCCATATTGAAAAGAACTTGTTTTTTTATATGAGTTAAAGGTGTTTCCTCGCTTTAATATTTAAATCATGTTCTATTGAGAGTTTTACCTAACTGTAAAAAACAAATCAGAAGTAATTTCGTGCTGCGGTAATGGAAAGTCGCCCCGATTAAAGTGGTTAACTCATTAAAATAGAATTATTGAAAACGAAAAAAAGGACCGAAAAGTGTTATTTTTAAAAGCAAAGGAAGCTTGAAACGCTCATTATAAATAACGAATAAAAGATTTAAAGAAAATGTGTTGAAAACTCTAACTGTTATACATAGAAAAGTGAAAGTTTACGTTCAAATAAAAGAACTTATTCGTTGCTAAGCTTTTGTCCTTTGAAGTAAATATAAAAGTGTGAATAGGAAAATGAGGGGTTTAAACCCGTGGCAACTAAGATTTGATATTTTCATTTGATAAATACTTTATCTTTATAATAACTCGCTATAAATATATATATTAATATAATGACGAGTTCTTTAGTCTGTAAAGGTTTTGCGTACCTTAACTAATTTGACCTTCTTTTGATAGCGTACCATTATTCTTTTAAGAAGAAGAGTGCGAATTAATAACTGCGTCTGCCTAAGGAACAAGACCCCTAAATTTTTTTTCGATCGACATTAAGAACTTTGCTGCTGTAGAAATATTGTATTATAATACGGTCTATAGAACATTGTCTAAGCTTAGGACCTTTAGTGATGCCAACTGTACTGTTCTTTATGTACATCATTTGAAAACAAGATGCCTGGAGCAACATTTACATGTTCGAAGCAGTCCGCAGTACTGTCTGGAATCGAAGGCTAGACAAGCAATATTAAGTGTACCCATTGATTGCAACCCATTGATGTTCCGTAAAGTACGTGGCCAAATTTATAATACCTACGGATTTTAAATGATTGCAACCTTGGCTATTTTCTCATTTTTGAGCTATGCTTTTTTCAAAAAAAACTTCTCTCAGGCCTCAAATTCAAATTAATGCCAATTCAATATTATGAAACCTTCATAGAGAATTCCGAAACTTTTACAATGAAACTCTACTGTAGACCAACAGGAGTTCACTAATACAATCAACAGTACTGTTCCCCTCTGTTTGAAGTTTTTAAGTTTTTTGTTATGCTTGCGCACATGCACTGCATGCACGTGTAGACTCGGGAAAAAGCATTTTCAGAGACAAGAACAAAAATGGAGAAAAATATAACCAACAAGCAACAAGGCCATACCCGATTGCTTCTATATTTAGAAAAATAGATTTTGGTATTAATCATGTACCTATAAGTGGAATTTTATGTGTCAAATCTTATATCCTTTTAATTTTTAAAATAACAATGATTTCAAGCATACAAAACAATTTATTGGTTATTTTTGGTTTTACACTTCACTGCAAATAACGATATATTTTAGATAGAAGAGAATTTAGGTATAAAATATAAAAACCCCAACTATTGCCATTAGACTTCACAAAAAAATCTTTCAATTAAAAACATAAATATGTGCCTATATTAATTAAACTTTATTATTATTAATATTATTATATTAAAAAAAACTGAACTGAAGTACAATATGTTATATAAAAAACCATTGCGCTTTAGTACTTTGCCATAAATATGTAACCTCATGATAATAAATAAATCCCAAAACAACAGAAATAACCCTAAAATTTTCCTCATCCACAATAAAGGAACGATAGACGATATATAAATAACTATAATATCTTGCGTTTATAAAGTATTTGCGAAATGCCTGTTTAGTCAATGAAGCAAGCAAGTTCAGAGCTGGTTTTTCAACAATGGAGCACCTTCAAACAATCCTTGTATATATATTTATTATAAATATGTAATTTTGTTGCCATCTTATTCACAAACTTAGCCACCATAATAACTACTTTTGCCAGATCTCTTCTACCGTCTCGACACTTTGCTAAAACACTCTACATATTTACATCTAGTATTAAGGATCTTACTTTTCAATATTAATATTTTATTATTTTATACTAATTTTCAATCGTATGTAAATAGTTCAATAAGTAGTATCAAAGATTTCAAAGCCGACATAGTTGTTGATTTAGGTATGTTTATTAATATTATTCTTGTTGTTATGTTTCTGTTAATAATGTTTTTATTTGTTAATTTATTTATAAAATATAGTTCTTTACTGCATCAACTTGTGTCTTTATCAAATTATTGGAATCATTTTTATTCCACCATCGAAGTTTTAAGCCAAACAGTTGAAACTTACAATCAAATTATTGGAATCATTCTTATTCCATTATCGAAGTTTCAAGCCAAACAGTTAAAACTTACAAATCAACAATTAAGATGGAAGGAATAAAAGTTAAATTCTGTTTAACTTCAGAAATTCGGGAAAAACAAACTATTGTTAACGTCAAAACTATTCAAATTTTGAATCAAGAAGACATTTTTTCTTTTCCAACTGAATATCAACCAATCCAAAAACATGGTGAATTGGCTAAGCTGTCCATAATCAAGGGAGCTGCGAAGAGCCTTAGTACAAGAGGAAAATTAAGAAATATTACTATTACACTGAATAAAGAGTTGCAAAGTTTATATTTGGATGAGGAAGGTAATGTAGTTTTTGGTGGTTATTATTTAGAGGCAATAAGCACAACCCCCCAACCCACTACCAATAACCCTTTGTCTAGTTTTCAAAATCGAATCCGATCTATGTCAAATAATATGGTCCTAGAAAAATTTTCAAGTAAAAATCAAAATGCAAGGTCATGGTTGAATTTAATTTTGCTCGAATGTCAGAGATTACAATTAAATGAAAAACAATTTCCGGAAACATTAAAATCTTATTTGGAAGGACCTGCTTTAGACTGGTTCTCATCTTTATATAAAACGGGTTCAATGAATAAACCTTGGGATTTTTGGGAATCATCTTTTTTAAATAAATGTGGAGATAAATCATGGAGTGAAATTGGTTACGCGTATTCTTTTCATTGGTTAAATGGTCCATTTTTGGATTTTGTTTTAAAAAAAGATAAATCTTCTTATTGATGTCGATCCAGACCTTAGCATAAATTCTCAATTTAATTTTATTGTATCGGCTTTACCAAAATTTGTAAGATCGAGCTTAAATAAAAAAGAATTAACAACGATCGAAAAACTTATGTCTAGGTTGCGACAACTCGATCCTATATCAAACAATAATACACAACCTAGCAAATATAAAACAGACATAAATAGACAAAAACTGAATTTCGTATCATATCAGATTTGTGAGAAAGCTGGTTTCTCAAATAGATTTCATTCAGAAAGCGTATGCAGAAATAAAGTAAGACCAGCTAATATAAGATTCTCAGAGTCAAAAAACTAAGTATGATCCCGCTTATAAAGCTTAATGTTCTAGTTAATAATCAAATTGCAATTGCGCTTTACGATTCGGGAGCCAATTTATCATTAATTAATTATACATTTTATACGAAATTGCGATTGAATAACAATATAAGCGGGATTCAAATGATCAAAACAATGAGTGGTCTTACAGATGCCCACGGCGAAGTAACTGTTACTTTAAAAATATTTAATATACAAAAACAATTTTCATTTGTAATAATAAAAAGTAATTTTTTTGAAGAAGATTTGTTAATCGCTCTGAATTGTATTAAAGAGTTTCGATTATGTCGAAATTAAAATTTAGAAATTACTTAAAACTTGATTCGTATTCCTGAAAATTTTATATGTAATCAGAGCTTGATTTCAACGTTTGAAAATAAGAGCAATGATTTAAATAATATCCTTAACAAATATAATCTTGTTTTTGCGAAAGAAAAATTTGATATCGGTACTGTAAAAAATTTCGAAGCAACGATAAGATTAACTGAAAACAGATATATTTCGAGAAAACCATATAAATGTTCCATTCCGGATAAAATAGAAATAGAATCACAAATAAAACAATTATTGAGAGCAGGACTTATTGAAGAATCATATAGTCCATATGCTTCCCCAGTGACTTTAGTTTATAAGAAGGAAGAGGGAAAGAAATCACGATTGTGTATTGACTATCGTGGGCTTAATAAAATAGTTGTTCCTGAAGGTCAAACATTTCCTAGAATTGATTATCTTGTTGTTCGTGTATTAAAGTGTGTTTGCTTTACGAAATTAGATATCAATTCAGTTTTCTGGTCTATTCCGTTGAGAGCTAAAGATAAATACAAAACCGCTTTTGTGACACACCATGGTCATTGGCAATGGTCATGTTTACCTTTTGGTTTAAAATCAGCTCCTGCTATATTTCAAAGAATTTTATCAAGTATAATTAGAAATAATAACTTAGATTCTTTTGCAATTAATTACATAGATGATATATTAATTTTTTCAAATAACTATTCTGACCATTTGAACCATTTTAAAAGAACATTACAGGCTTTACAAGACCACGGTTTAAAGTTGAATACAAATAAATGTAGTTTTGCACAAAAAGAAGTATCTTATTTAGGAATATCAAATAATTGTATTAAACCTATTAACGATAATTTAATTGCTATAAACGATTTCCCTGAACCAAAAACAAGAAAACATATACCACAGTTTTTGAGCAAAGTAAATTTTTATTTAAAATATATTCCTAGATCTGCAATGACTCTAGAACCTTTACATAACCTTTTAAGAAAAGGTGTAAAATTTGTATGATCAGATAAATGTAAAGACAGATTTAAAAAGTAAAAAATATTTATGTAAAACACCTGTTTTAGCGATATTCGATCCAAATAAACCAATATACATTTATACGGATGCTAGCATAGAAGGTGTTGGTGCAATTTTGAAACAACCTCAAGAAGATGAATCTGTTAAACCGGTATTTTATTTCTCACGAAAACTTAACAAATCTCAGAAAACAAATAGAACAATATATATTGAATGTTTGGCAATAAAAGAATCCATATTATATTGGCAATATTATTTAATAGGCCTAAGATTCAAAATATTCACTGATCATGAGCCATTACGTAATTTCAACATAAAAAACTGCAAGGACATAGAATTACTTCATATTTTAAATTACATATCTCAATTCGAATTTGAAATTCATTACAATCCGAGTAAGAACAATTCAGAAGCTGATTGTCTTTCGAGAAATCCAGTACTATCAGAAGAAAATGAAAGTAATAATTATTCACAAATAAAAATAGTAAATCACTTTACAATACAAAATATATTGGATGATCAAAAGAGATTAACGTGTGATAAAAATTATAAAATAAAAAATAACATTATGTACAGAACTTTAAATAATAGAGAGAAAGTATGGTTAACAGAGGAATATGGTATCTTATTACTCAAAGAAATACATGATTCGCAAGGCCATATTGGTTTCAAACAAATGATATTAATAATTACACCAACTTTTTACTTCAAAAATATGCACAACCATATAAAAATAATTTGTAGGACTTGTGAAACATGTATTAAAAATAAAACAAGATTCGGTAACTTCCAAGCTCCGTTATCGCAGTTAGGCCCATATTGGAATCATTCTTATTCCATTATCGAAGTCTCAAGCCAAACAGTTGAAACTTACATATATATATACAATGAAACAATAAGCCAATCCATAAAAAAGTCTAAGGAGTATTTTAAATTTAATTCTATATATTGCATATATATTGACTTCGCTAAAGCATTCGATGCAGTTAAACAAGTATTTATCTAGCAAGTTTTAACTAAACAAGGCTTAGGTTAGGTTAGGTTAGGTTATAGTGGCTGTCCAAGATGGAAACGGACACACTTAGGCCAGTTTAATGGCCCATTGTAATACCACATAAATCTTGAGTTTCCTCGTAAGCTCAACGGAATCAGTTTGAGGATCTTACGAAACGTAAGAGGCTGATTATGCTGATATGATTTAGTTCGTTTAGATCGTTAAAGAAGAATTTAATCTGCCATACAGTTACAAGGAATGGCCCAGCACCCAGCAAAGGTGAATATTAAACTGTTTTGTCATTTCCATTAGAGATGATCGACAGTTATGGACTGCTATAGAGTTTGTGATGACAGAGTATAGAGATTTGATAGCGGCCTGGCTATCTGATGTCGATATCACGTTCTCTTTAAGCCAGGACAAAACTTCCTTTATCGCCAAAAGTTCCGCCTGCAACACGCTACAATGATAAGGAAGGCGGAATGAGAGACTTAATTTCAGTCGTTCAGAGTACACACCCATCACCATCTGTATTGAAATAGATTGACTTATCTTCCAGGAATGTCCTATCCTCCTAAAAAGATCTGGGAGGTATAGAAATCTGGAAATTTCTGTCGAATTGCAGTTGGGAGATGGTGTAGTCTGTGTGCTTTGGAATTGATTATAAATACCTAAGAATTACGGAATGGCCAGTGTTGTTGTTAGTCCACTGCGTCGAAGCTTTGAGGCCAATAGCAGAGCTTTCAGCTATTTGTTTGCGAAATATGTCAAGAGGTGTTAGATAGAGTAAGGTGTCCCTAAAGATCTAGGACCTATTAGCCTATCACCATGCACTTTCAAAACTCTGGAACGATTGATTGATATCCATGTACGTAATAGCATTGAAAAGAGACTATCGATGTCTCAGCATGCTTACTGCAATCGGTAGAAACAGTCTTGTACACTCTGGTACGAACTATCGAATACTCTTTAGAGCAAAAGGAATATACTATGGTGTGCCTTCCTGTATATTGAGGGCGCTAACAACAACGTTGACACAACCGCTATCACTTCTGCTAGGACGACCCTAAACGTTGAATACTCACTCTGTGAGTTGATTAATCTAATGCTAAAAAGCAGGATCATCAACTCTAAGATGGGGGATTTTTGTACGAAAAGGTCTGTCGGTAGAGGCACTCCATAAGGAGGTGTCCCCTCTCCTGTGGAACATAGTGGTTAACGAACTACTAATATCCCCTTAGAGGGAAGGATACAGAGTGGTTGCGTATGTCGATGATGTTGCTATCGCCGTCACAGGAGAACACCCTAATACACTGAGAGACCTCCTCCAAAATGCACTCAATATGCTCACTAGATGGGCTGATCACTGCGGACTTAGTATTAATCCTAAAAAAAAGACCTCGTCCTTTTTACACGGAAATACAAGACCCGAGTAATTGTGCCTCCTTTAATATAAGGTGTACCACTAATTTTTACCAATGAAGCCAAATATCTTGGTCTGATATTGGACAAAAAATAAAGTTGGAAACCTAATATTCAGGAAAGAGTTAAAAAAGCTACAGTAGCTCTTTTCCTTTGGAAGAAAGCCATAGGTAGCAAATGGGGTTTCCAACTTCGAATTAACTTTTGGCTATACACATCGGTCATCCGACCAATACTTATGTACGTATGGTGGACTGCATTAGCGAAAGTCGCATACTGCGACAAACTTAGCAGAGTCCAATGCACTGCATGTCTCTGCATAAGCGGGGCATTAAGAACCACACCCTGAGCAGCGTTGGACACTCTCCTCCATCTGACACTCCTCGACATATTCAGCAAGCAAATGGCAGCGAGTACAGCTATAGGACTCAACTCCTCATCTCAATTGACCAACAACAATGTGGGGCACTCCATCGTTTTGAACATCTTTGGTTTTATACCAACGTACATAGACTACACTATTCCCAAACCCCTATTTGGAAAAAACTTCCTGGTATCCATTCCATCCAAAGATGAATGGGAAGACAAAAAACTCCTGGATGACAAATGCATCCATTTTTATACAGATGGATACATGACAAATGAGGGAGTTGGTAGTGGTGTGTACTCAGAAAAGCTTAATCTAAGTATCTCATTCCGCCTCCCTAATCATTGTAGCGTCTTCCAAGCGGAAATTTTAGCGATCAGAGAGGTTCAGTCAGGCTGCTATCAAATCCCTTGACGGTGTCTCATTCAAATCTCAAACGGCCCTCGATTGTCGATCGTCTCTTATGGAGATGGTGCAGCAATTTAATATTCACCGCTGTTGGGTGCCGGGCCACAGAGACATCACAGGAAATTGTAGAGCCGATGAACTCTCTATAAATGGAACCGTCATACCTATTTCACCTGAAAGGGAGAAGATAGGTATACCGATAGCTATATGTAAACTTCTGCTAAAAGAAACAGCTTTTGCGATAGCAAACTCTAGGTGGTACAATTTACCAACATGCGCAGCCACAAAACTCATATGGCCTTCACTGGACCTAAAGCGCTCTAAAGAATTGTTATCTCAAAGCAGACTTTATATTAGCTTCCTAATGGGACACTGTCTTATAGGCAGACACGCAATACGACTTGGTGTAGACACAAATGACTTCTGCAGGACCTGTATGGACGAGTAAGAACTTGCCTCCTCTTTCACTAAGACGCAAACTTCATCTCGGAGAATAGTCTTTTGATAATCCCAGTAAACTAGCTAAGAAGGTTATCAAATATCGCCTTCGCTTTATAAAAAGCTCAAAATGGTTCTACTAGTAGGAAGTAACTCTCTAGATTCATGTGGTATCACAATGGGCCTTTTCTTTTGGCCTAAGTGTGTGAAATATGAATTCGCAGCCACTTTAACCTAACCTAACCTAAGGTGCCCAGTGCCGCAGATGGGGTCCTGCGAAGCGATCCGCTTATACATAGGCAAGCGGAACGTTGGACTTTATTTAAGTAATCCCTGTTTATACCTTTCTCTAAAGCAGTCCACCATACTGCCACACCGTTCATTAAAATCGGTCTAATTACCGATGTGTATAGCCAATGCGTGGTTCTGGTTTGTAAGTCCCATTTATTACCAATAGCTTTTTTGCAAGAAAAGAGAGCTACAGTAGCTTTTTTGATTCTTTCCTGTACGTTGCGTTTCCAATTTAGTTGTTTATCTAAGACAAGACCGAGGTATTAAGCCTCGTTTGAGAATTTTAATTAGATTCCTTAGGGAGGGTTGACAAATGAAATTTTGTATCTCCTTGAAAATAAGACCAAGCCGGTTTTGTGTGGGCTTACACCCAGTCCACACCGATCAGCCCAAAGAATTAGTCTGTGTAAGGCATTTTGTAAGAGTTCTTTTAGGGTGTTAAGATGCTTTCCTGAAACTGTTATAGCAACGTCCCTCTACTAACGAATCGTCTGCATTTATAGATGTTAGTGCAGATGTGATTGCAGATGTGTCCAAGTTGTTAAAGGCACCTTCGATGTCAAAGAAAGCAACCATAGTGAACTCTTTATAATTAAGGGAATATTCGACGCTGCGTACTAAAGTGTGTAACGCTGTTTTCACCGATTTACCTTTACAGTAGGCATGATGAGACGAAGACAGAAGTCTTGTATCAATACTTGGCCTTAAATAGATATCAATCAATCTTTCCAAGGTCTTAAGAAGGAATGATGATGGACTTATAGGTCGTAGATCTTAAGGATTGACTTGCGAGCATTTACCTGCTTTGGCTTAGAACTGAAAATTATTCGTATCATATAAAGTATGTATAATAATATTGAATGGATAAGAACGGAAAGTATTGGGTCATACGACACGTTGAGTTAGGCAAGGTGACTTTTACCAGCACTTTTTCCCCAACTTTAAAAGAAATATTCTTAAGTTTAAAAGGGAAAATAATGGTTTGAAAATAAACGGACAATATTTATCAATTCTAAGATCTAAAACTATGA
The DNA here is from genome assembly GCF_945859685.1 of Eupeodes corollae. Taxonomy (NCBI): domain Eukaryota; kingdom Metazoa; phylum Arthropoda; class Insecta; order Diptera; family Syrphidae; genus Eupeodes; species Eupeodes corollae. The sequence goes on from NC_079148.1 coordinate 84,031,730, forward strand.
TACACGAATTAGATTATGTGGAAGACTATACTTATTTTGGTCAAATAATATCATGCACATATAAATATATGAAAAATGGTAGAATAATAAAAGTTTGGCGACAATTTTAGAATGCGCCTAAGATGCGTTTTTAACTCGTCATTTTTTCACAATTCACAAGAGTCTTCGAAAATAAACTTCAATCCTATCAATTAGCCATGAAAAAATCGATTCTCAAGGTAAGATTATCTCAACAACAAACAAAATATAAAGTTTTAAAAGAGAATATATTGGTATTTCGAGTAAATAAGAGAAATACCTACCCTACGCCTTAAACTGAAAAATCATATGAATAAACATTCTCCAATTCTACATAGCAATGCAATTTGGACAACATTGTAAAGTGTTTAGGCCATTTGCGCCAAGACCAAGAGTGTTCCAAAGAAAGGTTGGTATTTTATATATCAAAATTGTGAATTTAAATTGGTACTGTAGTTAAAAGGATAAAGAAATATAATTTTTCTCGATAACAATTTTTGTCGCAAATGAAAGACCAACAATATAATTTTATTAATTCCGAGTTATTTCTAGTTGTAAGGTTAGGAATGTATGTATGTACATACTTATATTAAAAAAATTTTGTTTGCTATTTTTAAAGCCAGAAAATCGGTGATCGTGTACCAACCTTCTTTTGCAATCGATTTTCGCCTGTGAATGATTATACGTATTTTCTCATAAGATGGTTAGAATTGTACAAGATTAAAGTAATGAATTAGTAAATTGTCTACATTTTATAGTTTTAAAATACTTATGTAGGTACCTAACCTATAACGTTTTTCTACATTAAAAATAAGTGCATCTGATTTGACAGTTTTAGAATAGAACCATATATTTTTTTAGCAGCATGGATAATTTGAGTTGCTTGCCCTCAAATTGCTTCAGGCCCTTATAACCTATACGAGATAGACACTATTAAACTTTTTTGATTATTGGCTGTTCCGGAAATATTTTTCAACACAAATTTTAGTTTTTTCAATTCATTATTTTGGGCAAAAACTTCAACTCGATTGCGCCAGAAACTAGCTGACTAGCTGACACTAGATATTAGATTGTGATGTCTTGCTAAAAAAGCACGTCCTTTCTCAAATCATGTGCATAAAAGTTTTTTGCGTGTTTCTACTCTTTGTCCAAACGACATGTTTTTAACTTCTCCACGTTTCAAAAATTTTGTACAGAGATTTCTGTGAAAATAGAAATGACAGTTTTTTCCAAAATTTAAAACCTAAAAAAGAATTACTAAAAGTTGGTAAAAATTGGTTTTTGATTTAATTAACATTTAAAAATTAAAGATATGGGCTTCAGATTAATTTTATCCTATAAAAAATATAATTTTTTTAACACACAGTTAAATTTTGGGAAACATCAACATGACATATTTTTTACAAAAAATAAAAAAAAATAAAGTTCTAAGCAAGACAAATTGACAAACGGGATAGAAAGTTATCAGTGTGGGTCGATTCACAGCCTGTTTTCTTGTTTTAGTCTGAAAACAATAATTTTTTTATTTTCTGAATATCAAGAATCCTTTACGCCTGCTCTCTGTTTTGTAAATATAAAAACTAACAAAACAATAATCTAGGTATTTGTAAACAATAATGTTTACATGGCAATGTTTGAGCTTTGAGTTCCGAAACAAAACAAAACAACTTTTAAGTAAACAAAATTGGAACACACATTTTCCTTCACCTCAATAAGTATAAAAAAGACAAAGAATAGAGAATAGAATAAGAGATTTTTTAGAGTTATTCTCTTAAAAGCCCTCTCTTTGTTTCAATTCCATTTACTAATCGATTTTTCGTCTCATGTCATAAAGTCACATCGCAATTCACAAAACGAAACTACATGGAATTTCCTATACATATGTATATCGGAAAAATTATGGATATAAATTTTTTTTGTGCGTTGGTTTTGTATTAAAACTAAGTTTAAATTATTGTTTTTTCTTTTACTCACATTTTCGTTTGTTTTTATTATTGTTATTTATATATTTAGTTTAGATTGGTGTGGTGAGAGGTGGCCATTTGGTTTTTGTGGTATGCACCTATGATTGTAGGGAGTAGGTATAAAACAGCTGTTTTTAGGAGGGGTAAATAGGTATAGGTAGGCATGTAATAATACGTACACCTTTGCAATGAAGATACTTGCTATATTTTATTTATTTATTTATTTAAATTTGTTACATATCTATCTAGACAATCATTTTATATCAGGCTTAACACCTGAAAGATAAAACAACAGACAAATTATTTAAACAATTTTTTTTTTATATTTTGTATGTTATCAAGCATTATTTTTTTCAGTAATTAATGAACTTGTACACTAAGAAGCCAAATATAAAAATATATTTAAGTTTTTGAGAAAATTTTGAAGAATTAAATCTATTTTTTAATCAAGTAACTTTTTTCTGGTCTTATTATTTACTATTCGATGACGTAGCGGGTCAAAAATACATAAGGGACTTCACAAGATTTGTCTAAATAAAACATTTATTGACCACCAAGTGAGCAAAAAGTCCGTCATGAAATCAAAATTTTCGCTTAAATAATACTGAAGTTAGCACACAGAATATAAATTAACAAAAAGCATTAAGTTTCGTCAGAATTTTGAATGGTAGCTTTTCAAATGTTTTAAAATATTTCGATTATTGTAGATACAATCGATAATTTGCTATTTAAAATTCCGTTTAAATTATTTTAAATTCTAAAATTCGATTCAAATTAGTACAATTTTAGATTTGGTTGACTAAATTATTTTTTTACTGTAATTTGTTTGCATCTATAAATCGTGCTGCATTTTGCACGTTTTTTAGAAAAATTATGTAATCCTAACGCCCGTGCTTTTAACATTCGTATTGCATTTTTCTAGTCCTGGAAGTCCTTACTCTACACTCGCGTCATTGATACAACGTGTGCCGGATACAAAGTGCAAATAAAACCTGCAGCATTTGATATTACGTGTGGTAAAAAGACAGACGTTTTACACAGGGGAATCATCAGTAGAATATGGTTATGCTGTTAATTAATGTAAATTTTGTATGTACATACATATGTACATATGTACATACCCACGCCCTATATAACTGAAACTGGGTTATAATTTATAAACATATGTGTAGATTAGATATAAAGACTGAATGTTTGCAGCTTTACATATTCGAAAGTGTAAACTTTATTACATTGCTTTTCAGTTTGGCCTAAAAAACATGTTGCACTATAAGAAAAAAATTTGAAGAAAGTGAAACCAGTAAGGGGTATTCCTGTGTTTTTTCAATGTCGCAAAAGTAATTTCTGGTATCGCACAAATGCCTTGTTAATAGAACTAAATGATGAGTTAATTCTTAACTCAGTGAAGTGTTATCGCCTGTTAATTTATAATTTGTTTATCATTTCATTACATATTATTAACTTTCGCAAGACGATAAATTACAACTACTTTTGAAAATTCAATTGATTTTATAAATTTTAAGTTCAGAAGAATTCAGCAAAACTTTATATCGCATTTAAGCTTACAACGTTTTCTTGTTTTATTTAAATTATTATTCCAACACAGTCGCCGATTAATGACATCTTATTCTAACTTGAAATTATTTCTAAAAATTGAAAAAAGAGTTGTATCAAAATTATGGAGATTAACATTGCGAGCCAAAAATTTGTTTGTTATTAGTTGAGATGCAATATTATAAAATAAAAACTGAGTATAATGAAAATAATTTTTTTTCTGAAAGATTGCTCTAGTTTTTTCCATTTTCACCTAAGAAATGGCAAGAGTACGATAACTCAGGCGACAAAATATTATAACAGATTTGTATAGAAAAGTTAAAAACAAGCATTTTATACTATGGGAAGGGGGGTCTATCTCCCGCTGTTTAGGCGGGAGGGGAATTTAAAAAATATTATTTAAAATGGAAAAAATAGTTAAAAAGTAACAGTAATACTTACAATTAAATATAACACATTTTTTAAAGCCAACATTCTGTTCTATTAGCCAATTTTTAAATCAAGTTAAAACTATATCTAGTTTTGGAAAAAAAATAATTTTAAACTCAAAATTTGAGTAAAAAAAGTTAAAAAAAGGTTTAAAGTGTAATTTTACAATACTTCAAGATTATCTATTATTGTTTTTATTTTAGAATTTATTTCTCTTATTTGTTTTTGATCAAAAACTGAAAACTAGATGATTTTCTAAAATATTAAATTAAATTTAATTATTTTTTTTTGCTTGAGTGGCCTTATTTTGATAGTTATAATTGTAGGTGCGAGTTTGGGTGTATGCAACAGTAGGATGTATAGAGGGGGCTGTTGCCGTCCTTCAATCCCTGCTTGTGAACACTATAGGATTTGGGGTAGGTACAATGTGGGGGGGGGGTGCAAGGTGCGGTGGGTGCAAGATGGGGGTATGCAAAGTTTCTTTTGCATTTATATAAGCTGGATTTAAGAAAAATTTATTTACCCTAGATATATTTTAATCCTTATTCGATTATAACTATGAAAATAAGACAACGTTAATACAGAAGGTCATTTAATTAAAATATTTTCTTTTTTGTAATTTTCAATTTTCTCAACTAAGAACTAACTAGAAGACTTAAAATCATCTAGTTTTCAGTTTTTAATAAAAAATAAATAAGAACAATTAATTCTAAAAAAAACCATAGTTGATAATCTTAAAGTTTTGAAAAATTACACTTTAAACCTTTTTTCTAACTCTTTTTTGAGTTTAAAATTATTTTATTCAAAAACTAGACCTTGTTTCGATTTGATTTAAAAACAAGCTTATAGCCAAAAGTTTTGGCTTTTCAAAAATGTATAAAACTTAGCTGTAAGTATTATTATTTTTTTAAAAATATTTTTTTTCCATTTAACGTACATATTTTTTTAAATTCACCCTACTCCCTAAACGGGGGAGATAAACCGCCCCTCCCATAGTAAAAAATGCTTATTTTTAACCGTTCTATACAAATCCGTCATTAAACTTTTTCGCCTGAGTTATCGTACTCTCCCCTAAGAAATTATTTACCTAAAGTAAAAAAGATAAAGTAAGTAAGTAAGAATCTTTCTAAATAAAAAGTTCGTATGACTTAAAAATGGTTCAATGTATATGACTTATAGATACTTGTTACATAGTTGTAAATTTTTTGTACATGTTTATGTAAGAAAAATTGCTCTCTCTCTGGTCCTTCTACCAAAGCGCCTATTTGCGTAAAAACAAAGATTTTTTTTTTTTTTTATATCCGATGGAAATCTTCAAAAGACACTCGGTAAGAATCGGTACCGAGTAGTGTGGGACTCTTACCGCACTAAAACCACCGGTGAATCAGGACCAATCTATGAAAGATCGATAAATGATTTTTATTTCTTAATTTTTAAAATCGCATTGGGGAAGTTTAAGGTTATAACACTTTCCCGTAGCTTTTAGCCCATCAGCTCATGAGGCTTGGTTCTTCTTAATCTCCGAACATTGTCTCGTACATTTAATACGGTCTCCATTTCAGAGTTAGTATGACTTTGCAGTCGCTGATTGTGTGATACAGCGTGTTTCTTAACCACTTCTGTAACCATTTCAATTTGAAGGTCACGATGTAGATCGCTATTTCTTATATACCAAGGGGCATTTATTATTCCACGAAGGACCTTGCTTTGGAATTTTTGGATGGGTTCAGCATTTGTTTTCTTTGTACAGCCCCATAGTTGGATGCCATACGTCCAAACGGGTTTCAATACTTGCTTATATAACATTAGTTTGTTCTGGATAGATAGGTCAGAGTTCTTTCCTATTAACCAGTACATTTTTCTGTACTTCAAAAACAAAGATAAGCATTAATTTTCTCTAATTGTACAGAACTAGGGCAACTAAGTATTTTCTCAAATTTATATTATAAGCAACGTAAAGGTTTGTGTAGGATTCGAAGAAATATTATATTCTTAACGACGGAGAACATAAATTTAAGGTTAATTGAATAGATTAATATTATAAAATACATAAGTAGGTCAGGCACGCTATTTCATATTTAATAACAAACATATTTGTGCATCTGCATCAATATTATTTAGTTATTACTTTTATTTGTTTGCTTAAACTGTATCTGTAAGGTCCAATTCATACATACATTTGTTTTAAATTCTACTTAACTACACTTCAAACAAACAAATATATACATAGGTACACAAAGTTTAGCTACATTTGCTCTAAAATGAGTTTGTTTTCCCTTGTCACTGCATTACTATTGTATGTACATAGATGTAAATAAGTTAATTCAATTTGTCGCCAAAAGACTATGTACATATATATGTACCAAAAAGGGACACAAGAGTGAACTAAAATAAAACATAAAAATTAAAGCAATCCGATAGGACGAATTTTTCGAAAAAAATTTCGAAACACAATTGCAATTACAAGCATTGTTGGATAATGCTCCAAGACAAAAAACTGAAAAGAAAATTGTAAATTGTATTGTGCATATTATACACGTATTTTTTTTTAAATTCATTTTTATTAGTTCATTTTTAAACCTATCTTAAAGCTAGACAAAAATTCATAAAACTAGCATAATTATCCATAACTTACAACTAACTTAATGGTCCCATACGGACACTCTAAGCTAAACTATAACACTAACTACTAATGCCTTTATCCCTAAGATTTATTTTACTTCAATGTAAAAAAAAAGCTAAAAAAAAAATTAAAGCTAACTTAAACTGCCTATTCTACCTATAAACTACTTAGAACTATAACAACCACAGCAGCAAATCGGACTATCTTACATTTTTGTTTTTCATATTTTGTTGTCTTGAAGCCACCAAAACTGCTTCTCCTGCTTCACCCTATCAATTCGGTTCCGTTCGGACACAGCCCTACTGAACAGGAGTCGACTATCCACGGTTCGTCGTCTGACGTGGTAGATTAACGGAACTGCCAATCTATCCTATATCAGACCGCATCTATCTAAAAAGAGGAATGCCTGTGGTGGAATGAAGCCGCTCAAGCGTGCACTTTCAAAATACTCGTCGTTCGGATGGAACGCCCCGAAAATTAAATTGTTGGTCGAAGACATAGCTCTTGCAATCTGACCTCGAACGAGTTTTATCACGAAATTGTCAATTCTGTTGATTCGAGCCCCGTTGTATAGGACCTCGTTGGAAAAGTAATGCACATAAGAAGACTCGGCTGTTCGATATAAGCCGGTACAGCGTCGTAAACACTGCCGCTCGAACACCCGAAACTTCTCCATCTGGGAAGGGGTAACGTTGAACCACACAGAAAAACCATAAACGATCAATGGCCATATGAGGGCCATGTAGTAAATTACCTTCACTCTGGGGTCAAGCCGACTGCTAAAAAACAGCTGTTTCTTCAGCCGTTTATATGTCTGTCGAAATATAAAAACTGATCTAACCAGATACCGAGGTACTTCACTTGCTCGCTAATGACTGCCCGTGAAGATCAACGATGACCATCTTGCGCCAATTCTTACACGTATTCCTCGTGGCCCTAGCCAACGGATTCCGGAACAGAATTTTATCCGACTTCTGGATATTTATTTTTAGTTTTCAGTAGTCGCAATATCGCTGAATCTTGTCGAAATCGCGCTGCAAGAGAATTCTAATAACCTCAACCTTTCGGGCCGTTCTGTACGCAATTAGATCATCGGCGTTCGCAATTTCCTTTGTAAGACTACCTATCAGATCGCTGGTGTAAATGCTGAAGAGAATCGGCGAATTCACCGCTACCTGTTGAAAACCATTTTTAATTGAGAATGTTGTGGTAGAAGTTACATTGCCACTTTTGACAACAAACTTTCTACCGTTAAGCATATCATAAAGTATATACAACAATGGCTTGCTTATGCCAAGTCTGCTCAGTTTTAGGTAAAGACCCTCTAACCATACGGTGTCAAAGGCCTTTTCCAAATCAAACAGAATTCAGATATCAGAAACGAGTTTAGACGCAGCACGAATTGTGTCATGACCCGCCTTGAACCCGAACTGTTTATACGGAATTATTTTGTTGTCCGCAGCCCACTTAGTCAGAGCTCTATTAATGATTTTTTCGAAAACTTTGATGATGTTCGGAAGAAGAGTTATCGACCGAAGATTTGGCGGGTTGGAGTTGTCCTTTCCCTTTTTTGGGAGAGGATGAACCACAGCGGTCTTCCAATGCATTGAATAATATGCATTATTCAGTGCATTGTTGAAGAGTGTGTTGTAAATGTCAATTGCTTCCATCGGTAAATGTCTCAGTACAACGTTGGATATACCATCGACACCTGCTGACTTTTTATTTTGTATTGAATTGAAAATGAGCTGAAGCTCAACCTTCGTCACTTACAGGGGACTTGCTCCCGTTTGCTCGGCGATTATGGCATTTGCCAAGGAATCGTCATTGAACCGCATGAAACCGCGGTTCTCTTTCGAAGGGAAAAGTGATTAAGTAGGGCTCTGTTTTCCAGGTCGTGGTTGGGGCGAATGCTAACATTCACCTTGTACACTTGCTGGAAAGCAGCTCCCACCGCTTCCACTTTTTCCATCGGATCTTCAATTATGTAAAAGTCATCGTCAAAGATGGCTTCCTCTGGATCTATTTGCGCTGTCATGAATACGTCTCTGTTCTCTTCAGTTCTTTGGTTGACATTTTTTATTGACGACTTCAGTGTCCTAACCTCCAGGTCGTGTGGGTCGTCTGCACAAGTTTTTGAGTCTTGTCAGTAAGCCACTCTTGTGCCTACGTAGTGCGTCAATTGTCGCGTTTCTGTAAGCGTCCATTTGGTCCCGTTCTTTGTACTTTGGGATTGTCCGTTCCATCGTTCGTTTTATTGTTTCGTCCATCTGTTGTAAATGTTAGTCAATTTCTGTATTTGTCAGGTTTCTGTTGTTTTGGTGGGGCTATGCCACTCGAACGAAGGTCCCTCGCTAGGGCATTGGTGAAACGAGGCCAACGCATCTTATTGTAATTGTAAGAATGCGTTGCAACGTATTCCACAAACTCCACGCGTTCGTTCGGAATCTGCATTACAGCAGCCAGTCCGCAGTGATCACTGTCGTAATCGACTGTCTGTAAGCAGTTTCGAAGGTGATTACCTACTTTGTCTGTTACTGTCAGTCTGGTGTCTTACAGCAAAAGATCCAGAAAGGAGCCGCTTCTTGGATACGATGGCTTTTCAGTAGCCAGCAGGTCGACATATTCAACGCTGTAAAGATTCATCAAATTAAAAAGATGGTTACCTCTGGGATTATTATGTTGATTTCCCCAATCTTCATGTTTTGCGTTGAAATCATCGAACAAGATGAAATAGTTTTCTTCCAAGCTCAGTTTAAGTTACCTAAAAACAATCTCGAGTTCTGATGCAAAGTAAGTGACCTGCGGAGCTCCAGCCGCATAAGCCGCAATCATATACATCCGCTTCCCTTGATAGAGAGAGATGCATACAACGCAAACTTCTAGCGACTATGACTTTATAATTAATGACTTTTCGTATAAAGAGAGCGACACCCCCCTTGAGTGGAGTCGGGCCGGTCGCTTCTTACGATATTGTAATTTTTATGAGTCAATTTGTGTTTGTGCTTTAGCTTAGTTTAGCTAGCCATAAACACATCGGGACTGTAGTCTGTCAACAATTGGAACATATTGGCTCTTCGTTCCATCCTAATCAGTGAATTTACATTCACCGCTAGGACTTCTAAGGCAGCGCGCCCATTATGGTCTAAATTGCGCCAGGCAACAAAGAGTAGAGATGATCTACCCTTTTGCCTTGCTCCTTTATCTGACTTTGCAGTCCTGTTAGTTGACCTTGAATGCTCAACAACAAGGCTACAATGTCAGGCTGCACCTCTGGTGCCTTAGGCACAGTGGCCTTTATGGCAACCGTCGGTGGAGACTGTCTCGTGTTCCTATTCCCTGACACCATTTTGGCGTAGGAAAATTTGGGATCCACGAATTTTTGTGTTGGAGCCTGTCGAACTGTTCGACTTCTTTCGGCTTTTTGGCTGGCCTGTTTTTGTTTCATTTGTTGGACCTTAGGGCAACCCCTATAGTTAGCCGGGTGCCCTTGGTTTCAACAAAGGAGCTGTTTTCGGACGCCACCTCCACTAAGCTACCGATTAATTCAGAAAATCTGTGGCACCCTGCCTTGTTTAAACACTAAAACCTTACAAATGCAATTTACTTTTTTTTTAAATTAAATCAGCTATTGATCACTTGCTCTCTCTGTGAAAGTCAAAGAACTACTGATATGACACAAACATTTTTTAAAGCATATACATTCTGTTATATTAGCTAGTTTTTAAATCAAGTAAAAGAGTAAAAAACGTAAAAAAAAATAAATTTCATAACATATTTTTTTTAAAATAATTTGTTGCTCTTATTAATTTTCAGTCAAAAACTGCAAACTATATGATTTTATGTCTCTTAGTTTTTGAGAAAATTGAAAATAACCACAACTACTATTTTAAATTAATTATTTTTGCAAGGTGGGGTGCAAAGTTTCTTTTACATTTAAAAGATAATAAGCTAGATTTAAAATAAATGTATCCTAGGTTAGGTTTATCTTAATCAATGGCGATTCCTTCTCATAATTCAGGGCTAGCTACTTTCTTCTAGAAGTTGAAGATAAGTTTTTAAGAATAAAAAATAATTGTATTCAAATTTTCTGCAGTCCGCCCTGAGCTTACATCGGTAAATGCAACAAATGTTTCATGATTTTTTTTTATTAAAGTAATAACAATGGATGATTGGGACTTTGTATGAATGTCAGGCAAAGCTATAAACTCTGGCTGTCTGATTCTATCAAAAATGTGATCGCTTAAAACGTCAACAACATTTTTGATGAAATCATTTTGGATTGCCATTGAAAAAACTTTAAAAATTGTTACCTTTTCAAGTTGTTGTTATAAAATTGGATCGTATTGTTTCAGTAAAATGAGTAGTTCAATATAATTTTCTCGGCTTAAAGATGAACTTGATTCATTGTGGCCTCTAAACGACAACTCCTGCTTTCCAAGAAAACATGTTACATTTAAAAGACGTTTTAACACCGCACGATGTGTTTGAATGTTATGTTGAAAATTTAAAGCTTCGTCTTTCCTAGTGTGACCAAAGGTTGCTTATTTAATTACATATGGCAAATGGGAGGCACTTAGCTTGTGTTTTCTCTAAAGTGTGGTTAGAGTGTTAATATTGTCTACATACGAGGAACTCCATGCGAAAGAGATACCGGAAAAAAGCAAACAAGACCAACAAAACAATTTTGGTTAACCCCAAATATCTTACGAACCAAAAATGCTAGAGACTTGAATTAAATTTTATATAATATAGTGTAACGTGATACTAAACAGGTATATTTTTTGAAAAAAATCAATATAACGGTTTTTTTATAAATCAATAAAACTGAAAAAAAAAATGTGTCACCTCCAAAATTTTACGACTGAAATATGATTTCATCTCTAAAACAATTTTGTGCAACGAAAAACAATGTTTTTGATATCTGATAAAATTTTGAGAAAAATCGAATTGACAGTTTTTTTTATAAAAAATAGAAATCTAAAAAAAACATTACTCAAAGTTGGTAAAAATTGAAAATCGATTCAAATATCTTTTCAAAAACTTGAAATTTAGGCTTCAAACTTATTTTATCTTATAGGGAATATTGCTTTCAACATTTTCAAAAATTTTGAGAAAAATCGAATTGATAGTTTTTTTACAAAAAAAAAAACCTAAAAAAAAATGTATAAACGTTGGTAAAAATTGATTTTCGACTCAAATATCTTTCAAAACTTTGAGATATTGGCTTTGATTTACTTTAGTCTTTCAAAAAATATTATTGTCAACATTCAGTTAAAGTTTGAAAAAAATAGAATTCACAGTTTTTTTTACAAAAAATAAAAACCTAAGAAAAAAATGTATAAAAGTTGGTAAAAATTGATTTTCGACTCAAATATCTTTTCAAAACATTGAGATAATAGCTTCTTATTAATTTTTACTTATAAGAAATATTGTTTTCACATTCGGACAAATTTTGAGAAATATCAAATTTACAGTTTTTTTACAAAAAAATAAAAACCTAAAAAAAAATGTATAAAAGTTTGTAAAAATTGATTTCGACTCAAATATCTTTCCAAAAATTGTAAATATTGGCTTTTAACAACTTTTATCTTTCAACAAATATTGTTGTCAACATTCAGTAAAATTTTGAAAAAAATCGAATTGATAGTTTTTGTACAAAAAATTAAAAACCTAAAAAAAATTACCAAAAGTTAGTAAAAAATGATTTTTGACTCAAATATCTTTTCAAAAATTTGAAATATTGGCTTCAAACTAATTTTATCTTATAAGAAATATTGTTTTCAATATTCGGTAAAATTTTGAAAAAAATTGAATTGACAGTTTTTTTTACAAAAAATAAAACTCTAAAAAAAAAACAATTCTAATACTTGGTAAAAATGTACTTTCGATTTAAATAGCTTTTCAAAAATTAAAAATATTGGCTTCAAACTTATTTTATTTCACAGAAAATATTGTTTTCGATATTCAGTAATTTTTATATAAAAATCCAACAGTCCGTTTTTTCATTAAAAAAAAATCTACAAAAAAAATAGTACGCAAATTTGGTAAAAATTGATTAGAGTACATATAGACAAACTTTGAAGCAAAACAAATCGACAGACGGGATGGGAAGTTATCAGTGTAGGTCGCATCGCAGACTCTTTTTTTTTTACTGATATGGGAACCTTTGAAAGAGAATCCTAAAAAATTTGGTGACTTGTAAATTTAAAGAAAAAATTAGGTGGCTTTTCAGTAAACTTCACTTACAAGAACCTTTCATTAGATAAAACGCTTTCTTTAACGCTTTGGCAACAAATTTCCTTGAATCATATGTTAATAGCCCTGTGGAAGTTGATGAAGGATATTTTCATATTCTTCACTTCTTTTCGCAAACTAGCTGTAGTAACATCGCTGTGCTACAGAGTCCTTGATCTTTTATCCGCGTTGAATAATGACTGCTCAGCCGCGATGGTATTCCCCCGATAGTATTAAAAAAGTGTAGTAATGCTTTAGTTAAACCCCTTACGTTCTTATTCAAACTTTCTGTAAAAACAGGAAAATTTCCCAGTGTATGGAAGAAGTCATTTCTAACACCAATTTTCAAGAAAGGTAACAGGGTGGATACAACAAACTACAGGCCCATGGCAAGCTTTATTGCATTCCTAAATTGTTTGAACAAGTTGGTTGTGAAAATGTAGCATTTTTTTTTTAAATCTCTTTTGTGAAAAGCAACATGGTTTTGTGAGAAAAAGATCAACCTTTGCAAATCTCCTCACATTCTCAAACATATGTTCAAACGCTTTAGCACAAGGTTATGAAGTTGACTGTGTATACACTGACTTTTCCAAAGCTTTTGACGCCACAGAATTATTTTATTTAAACTTAAAGCTCTTGGTTTTTCACCATTTTTCTTAGCTTGGATTAATCATACCTTGAAAACATATCCCCATATGAGGTAAAATTTAGAAATTGTCATTCTGAACCTTTTGTTACTCAATCTGGTGTGCCCCAGGGAAGCCACTTGGCCTTTTTCTATTCATCCTGTATATTAAATACGTACCCCTTACCCTTTAAAATGCCAAACGGACGATACGTCTACTATTAAACGAATCGGTAGTGTATTTGATTATTGTATATCACAGCAAAAACTCTGTCGCGTCTCCTCATTTAAAGATTTAGGTGTTCATTTCTGTTCCAAATTAGAATTTACACATCGCATTAATTTTATTGTTAATAAGTTCTATGCTGGGTTTTATAAAACGCTGGGCAAAGGAGTTCAATGATCCCTATGTTACCCTTTCTTTGTATAATTGCCATGTTCGTCCTAATCTTGAATATGCTTCGCAGGTATGGACTCCCTATTACGAAATTCATAGAAAACGTATTGAATCAATTCAACATAATTTCATTCGCTTAAAAGCTCTTCCTTGGGAAGATCTGCCTCTCTATGAACACCGTATTTTGTTGTGAAGCACCTTATTCGCTATCTTGTGTACATTTGAATTACCGAGGCGGAACTCATTACCTACGTTCATTTGACTTTAATATTGACTTCTATAGAACTAACTATGGAAAGAATGAAGCTTTAAGTCGAATAAGCATTTTATATCACTTAAACTGTTTATCGATTGATTTAAATTTAAATATGGTTGGATTAAAATCATTGTTTGGAACCAGTTCTCCACTATCGTAAACGTCTTTTTTTTTTTTTTTTTTTTGTACTGTAATAATTCATGTTAAATGTTAATAATTATTATGTTTTGTATTTTGTGCGTGTGTTAGGCTATAATTGTATTGTCTTCTTACTAACAACTAACACATGCACTTATGATGAGCCTCTGACCGTAGTTTGACGCTTTCTGTCAGCTTACTACTTTCTGAAAATTCTGAAGTGTAAAAAAGATCATGAAAATAAAGTATCTATTTTTAAACAAACAAAATAGACTCTGTTTACAACGACTTATCTCATACCGTAACACTTAATTCTTAGGCGCAAGTTATATCTATCATTGAAATCGATACGGATATTTGACGGTGTTTCCCTTTGTTTAGAAATAAAAATAATAATATCGATCGATCGAAAACCTCAAAAATGTATTTTTGTATTGGACGGAAATTAATTTTTCAAAAGTGAAACGAATCGTGTTCTAATTTCACACAATTCCAATGACAGATTTCTATTAGTAAACATTTTTCAGTGCTTTTCAATCAGGAAATTATTTTCAATGAAAGAAATTATTAATGATAGCTATAACCGACCTGATAAAACATTCCAATGTTTGTTTTTAATGATGAAAATCCACTATATGCAATTCCATGGCTTTGAAGTCAAATTAAATTTTTTAATAAATACAATTTAAAAATTAAACTTCATACAACATTTAATTTTTATTAATTGCTAAAGAATGAAAGAATTAGTATTTTGTAATTTAAAGTGTTATACATAGTTTTCAATTTTTTTAGAATCAATAAGAATAACGATTTCGGAATCAATTTTTTTGGACTTTATAAAAATTAATTTAATTTTTATTTTTTAAAAATTGCTTTTCAATCAAAAGTAAAATGCTTGTTTTAATTTGAGCTGTTCTAAGGAAATCAAATAAAATAATTTCCTACGACTAGCCTCTACCATGTTTGAATTGGCATGGAATTATAATAATAGTAAATACAATAAAATATAAGTACATACAAAACATATTGATCATAACACATTTAATATCTTACTAACAAAACAAAAGATATTAGAATTCACTTACCTATCAGACTAAAAAAAAGTTTTCAAACACAACCTAATACCAAATAAAGATTTGAATAATCCACCTAAACTCCACGCCAAAGGCACTCTATATAAAAACCGGAAACCAATGTCATTCTGGCTTGCCTACAAGCTATTCTATTCTAATATCAATTCACCACTGCTGAAGTCAATTCACCACGAATTGATGAGAAAATACGAAGAATGAATTGGATAGTGCTTACCTGACCTAAAATGGACAATTTTGTTACAACATTGGTTGATAAGGAAAAATGTGTTAAATCTAATGCAGAATATAGGGATAATAATTTGAATCGAGTGGGCTGAAAAGTGTGTTGTATTTTGTGTTATTGTTTCTTATATGTTTTTTGTAACTAAAACTCATGTAGTGCTGATAAGAATTCGATAGAAAAGCGGGTGGCTATGGTTTTAATTTGTAACTTCACTGAATTTAAAAGTGTTTACTCAGTTATGCTTTTTCCAATTCAATAAAAAGTTATAAATATCTGAACATTTGTTGTTTATGTAAAGAAAACTTGAAAAAATATTAGCAAACATGTAAAACATTGATTTTTTTTATTTTTAAATGTAATGTAAAGAGTTCTGATCCAGGTAAAATTATACGTTTCAAAAATTATTTTTTTTGAATATTCAGATAAATCTTTTTCTGAATTTAAAAACGACGACTGTTTCATAAAAGTATTTTGATACTTACCAAAAAGTGAACAAGTCAAAATTACAAATAAACAACGTAAACAAATTGGTGTTGGAGGTTGAAACCTACTAAAGATTCTGCTCTTTATATGGAGTGTCTTTGCTCCAAGCCTTTGCCTTTGCCATTTTCTTATTCTTGTAGAGCATGGTCAAGCACGTTCGCCAGCAAACCCCATTTTCACATAAATAAATAACATCGCAGTTTTTTGCTTTCAAAAACGATAAGTTGCCATTATCGACGATCATGTTCAATTCGTCAGTCTAGTTCTTTCTCCCATAATTCATACGAAGTATAAAGAATAAAGAGAGAATTAATCAAACTCTTGGTCGCGCCTGGAAGAGTGGAAGACTCTGTTGTGTGGCTTTACCCTTTTATTTCTTTTTACAGGCTTTTATTTGAATGTGTGTATTTATCTGTTTGTGTACAAGGTATGCAATTTGGTAGCGCAAACTTTTGCTATAGATTTGGTATTGTATGAGAGTTGTATTGCATGAAATGAAAATTATTTGTAGAAAAGTCACTTTAACTGCAAGTGATGTATGTAACTACGACCGAATTTTTTAACATAATGGTCAACTGTTGAGGTTTGGTTAGTAATTCAATTACCAAATAATATATGTACATACATATTACAAAATTAGATTTATTCTAAAATTCTTGGCTTAGCACCGCTAAACCCGAAAACTATGAGGAATCACCCCTGATCTTAATCCATATTCGATTATTACTATCAAAATAAAACCACTGTAAAATATTTATCAAACACAGTTTTGATGTGAATGTAATGAAAAAAAGCCTTTTAGTACCTATGTACATAAGTACATTAAGGTTTTTATTTTATTTGATACAAAGAGTTTAACTTATTATCTTTGAAAGTATTTAAACTCACTTTCTGAGAACGTAAAGATCTTTGAATTCGGCAGTCGAAAAACGGAAGCCAGTTAAAAATTAGGAAAATAAGTAAAAGACCCTTGAACGCTCCGTGTTGATTGCAGTTTGATTTTGATTATTTTAATATTTTTTTTTTACAGGAACCACCGTTTTCTATACATCAAGGCTTAATTTTGCTTTTAATACTAATATACCGCGAAGTATGAATTCATATGTTTTTCTTTTGTATTTCCAGATAAAATGGTTGCAAAGAAACGTAATGCTGCTGTCGATCGACAACCACGTTTGGCAAATGTAAAAACACGTTTAACGGGCAACAAGGCAGGGACTGCAACTACACCTGTCAAGACACAGAAACAGGCTGCAAAAGCGGCTCCCAAAAAATCTCTTCCTATCAAAAAACGAATCCCAAATGAAAAACCTGGTAATGAAGAACTAAATCAAGATTCAAAACCAAGGTCAACATTAAAATCTAAGAAAGTAGAAGGCGAACCATGCACGTCAACATCCACAGATACAATCGATCAAAAGCTGTCCGAGTGCAATAATGAAACCGAAGTTGATACTAAGCTTACTGTTAAAGATGGGAAAACAAAAGCCATAAGCAAAATGCTAAAGAGTTTAGATATACAAATCAGTGGCTTCGACAATATACTTCCGCCAGAGGAAAAGATTATTGAAGTTTTGAAATCCTCGATATCGGAGAATGTTAAGACCAAATCAAGATCTTCAGCGGTTAAGTTAAGCAATACCAGTGCAATGAATAAATGTGCAGCTAAAAAGGAGCAAGTAGAGAAAAAAGCTGGTCAATCTTCTTCAAATTCAAATTCACTACATGCATCTTTCGAACAGAGTACAAAAGATGGTGCTGTATCTAAGAAAGAAGTTTCTGTTGGTTCTGTAAGCGAAACTGTTGCATCAAACGAGGATAAAGCATTTAAAGAAACTTCTGAGGAATTAGAAGAGCCTATAATAGAAACAAAAAAGAAAATAGCAGCTAAAAAAGCTAAATTAGAAGCAAATCGCAATAAAAAGAAGCAAGAAGAGCGGAAAGAAGAAGATAAATTGAGGAAACCTCAAGACCTCCATAAACCATTAAACATAGTTGATGTCCACTCAGATCAAATGAAAGATAAAACAGAACAGGATAAAAAAAAACACGTAAAGCCAAAGAGCAGTCAATTAGCTACTGAAGGAGAGATTTCAGAAGACAGAAAGGGTCAAAATGAAATTGAGGCCAGTAGACACATGAAATCAGCTAAATATTGCGATAAAGAGTCTACAGTAATAGCAAAAGATGAGGCCCGTCAATTAAAAAAAAATAACACAAAAACTGTGGCTGGATTTGAAGACCCTATAGAAAAGAATATCGCAGAACAAGTGAAAGATGAGGCGGATGAAAACAAGACAAAACAAATAAAGTCCGTTAAGGAAAAGGGGATAGATAATTCAGCACAAAGAAAAGATGAAGACTCCAATATGAAAAAGAAGCAAATAAAGTCTTCACGAATATCCCAAAATACTAACGTCGAGAGAGAAAGCTTAGAAGAAGGAAAGCATGAAGAAATCCATGACAAAAAGAAGACTGCAAAATTATCAAAGTTTAATAAAAAAGAGAGTTTAGAACCAAATAAAGAAGAAACAGAAGAGAACAAGAAAAGACAAATAAAAGCTGGAAAGTGCAGCCAGCAAAATACTGAAGTTGTAAAGGAAGCAGCCGTGGTTAGTGTTTCCTTAGAAACGTCTTTATTAGCTTCACCCAAGAAGAATAAATTGTTAAAAGGAAAATGCAATGACGATGGAATTAAATTATCCCAATTAAAAATCGATCAAGAAGTTTCATCAACTAAAGAATTAAATATAAAGGTTCCGTCAGTAACCTTCAACGACACTGAAGGCTCTTCTCTGAAAGAGACTCCGAAGAAAGGAAAGTCACTTACTATTCTTCAGCGCTTGCAAAACAAATATAAAATGTCACCAGTGAAGAGTAAGCCTTTAGGCCCAGTCAAGCCTACAAAGAAAGTTGAAACCAAAAGTTCAACAAAGAAGCTACACGCATTATCTGCTGAGAAACAGAAACCCAATGATATTTATGATTTCAAATCGGGTTCGGAAAGTGAGGAGAACATTAAGATGGAGCTTCCAACTCTTAAGAAACTTCGAGAATTTTCTGATGATGATGACAAACCACTTCAGGTGGCCAAAAAGAAAGTGAAAGAAGACGAAAAAGTCGCCGAAACTATATCGAAAAAACCTGAACCAAAGGGAGACACTTCTAAAATAGAAAAGAGCAATATAAAAACTGCCCTTAAACATCCTGTTGCCGAAAAGAAGTCAGGATCAAAAGTGGGTCGAAAACCAATAGCTAAAATTAAGCGACCTCCAACCGAGTCGAGTAGCGATGAAAAATCTAGCACGACTACTGATTCTGAAGATGAACAAAAACTCAGCACATTTGGACAAAAACGTCATCGCATGGCTTCGCTGAATGCCGCAGCAAAAGTGCAATGTCTATACGAAAATGAATCTCGCACGGCGTATGAACTGGGCCTGTCTAAAACGGTTCAAATTGTACCAAAAATTCGTAACATCAATTCTGGCAGTAGTTCTGAAGACGAACATGAAACAAAACCTATAATTAAAAAAGAGGCAGTTGTGACAAAGAAAGTCGAAATACTCAAAACAGAGCCAGTGGAAGAAGCTGCCGGGGAAGAAAAAGGAGAAGTCGAAGTTGAAACTAAGCGAGAATTACGGAACGTACCAGGTCGAGGAATGGGAAAGCACTGGGAGTTTGAAAGTGACACCGACAATGAAGCTATTTTTATTGAAAAACTTCGACTGAAGAAGAAAAAATTACAAAAACTGAAAGCTCTGCAAGCGAAGAAAGATAAAAAGGAAAAAGATAAGGATAAGGCTAATGAAAGGCCTGAAGAAAAATGCACTAAACCGAAAAAAACAATAAAACTACCTAAGAAACATCTTAAGGTAAAAATAGCTTCTTCAGACGATGGCAGCTCAGAGTCCAGTGAATATGAGGATAAAAAGAAATCTTTGAATGCCCCTGTAGAAAAATCATCATCTGAAGTGAAGAAGAAACGCAAACGAGAGCTGAAAGAAGAACTTATAGGCGATTATAAGGGCATTTTAGCACGCAAGCGTATGGCTAGTCTGAATGCAAGTGCAATAGTTGCTGCCACTTATGAAGTGGAAAGACATCTTGATAGAAATTTCGCATCAGATTGTAGTAGTTTTGAAAGTTTCCCCGAAGAAGAGAAGCATATAAGTAAAAAGTCAAAGAAACAAGCAGCTGTTACATCACAACCACCTCCACCACCAACATCGCAAACCACTCAAGTCAAATTGGATACTAAAGACTTGAAAGAAGTGAAAGAAATTAAAATTGATCCTTCTGAATGTTCGGACACGAAGGATTCTTTTAATGATTTTAAAGATTCTCTGAAAGATATAAAAGAAGCAACACGTCCCACATCAAGTTTGGTTATTGTACAGGATACGGATGTAACTATAACTGGAGTCTATGTTAATCCCACGACGGGATCTAGTCAAGAAGCTTATTGTAAAATGCAATATCGTGTACAATCAAGTGTTACAGAGGAACGTGTTTTGAGGCCAGGATCAGTCGAACCACCAAAGTCATATACTCCGTTGGGTGCATTATCAAGTATGAGGCCGCCTGGGGCGGCAACAGGAACTGATGGTGAGTCCTAAGGATTTTTTTTTTTTTTAATTTTGGTTGGCTTGTAGAAATTAATCAGTTTGTACTTTTGTTTATAAAAATCGTTTTATTATTTAAAACAACAATTTAAAATATCAACAGATAATGTACATAAACGCAGTTGTAGCAGGGTCAAGTTCAAAGTGTCTAATTATATTCGTCCAGTAAAATATGTTAATACAAAACATTTTGTATAACATTTTTGTTTAACTGGTCGTCCACTGTTTCGCCGATAAAACATCATCTTATGAGTATCCAAACCGTATCTTTTATTAAAAACAAGAATGTTTAAGACATGATTTAGAGCCCCAGGATGAATTCCTATGTACCTTACATGCATTTCAAATTAATGCTTCAGCAACCAGAGCCTTGACCACATCTAAGATATTCATTTGGAACAAAAGATAACGTTTTTGAAATTTACTCTAGAAACACATTTTAAGCACCTAATGCCATAACTAGGAGTCTAATCCATGTCCTTACAATTCTTTTTTTTTTATCTTAGATAAGGTTTAGTTTTTTAACAAGTTAAGCTTATACATGCGAAAGAGAGCGTACTAATTCATTATTAATTTAATGTAACACAATTGCTGAGCGTTTCGCTTTGTCTCTCCACTATCTCTGAAACGGTTGAGCGCATGAAAACGTTAAGGGTTTGAACACCATTAAAGCTAGAGAAGCAGAATTAATCACGAAAAGATTTTTTTCGACATTACTGACAACGCAGTTACTTTACTGGACTTTGTACATACATATAAATTAGGTGGCATAACAGTCCATAAAGAACTAGGGCCTAGTGACGTACAATTCTCACCCATTCATGATAAGAATTACTCTTGGAGGATTTGTCAATTCCTCGCATGAGGCAGCAAACTCACATATTTTTAGGTAGCACAGGCATTGATTAAATCCAAGACCTCTGGCTTGACTGCCCTATCCACTCTAATGTAATATTTTAATATGAGTAATAGCCTCTCCTCTTAAATTACAAGATTTCAATTTTTTCTTAAACCGTTAACGGTCTTCAAAATGTCACTCTAATTGATACCAATTAGATTACGAGTAAGTGGGCGAAGAACCTGTTTTTATTTTATCGAACGGCACGTTATGTGTAGTAGGTACTAATTTGGAAATAGACAATAATTAGCAAAAAGTTTTGTATACTAGGATAGGTCAAAAATACAAAATTAATAACGTTTTACATTCAAATGACATTTTGACTCTAAATTTTCATTCTCTCTTCATATTGATGCGATTGTTGCTAAAGCTAACTCAATGGTAGGGCTCATTAAAAGGAATTCCGTTGATTTTTCCGACCCATACACCCTTGTATCATTATATACGCGTATGTTATCTGAAATCCTTGTCAACAAAATTTATCAGATGGAATACAGAGAGTTTAGAATCGCTTTACAAGATATGTATTTTACAAAATGCGCTGGAATTTCTATCCTTGTTCCCAAGCTAGGCAAAGCTTTTTAGGATTGCAATCTCTGAGAGCCAGAAGAACAACTCACGATATTGTTTTTGTGCGGGATATTCTTTGCTGCCACATAAGATGTCCAGAATTACTCTCATTTATAGGTATATATGCTCCAACGAGGCCATTGAGGGAAAGATCTCTTCGTTTTGAGTCCAGACATAGAACGAACTACGGAAGTAACGAACCAATTTCAAGGTCAATTAGAGAGTTCAAAAAAATGTATGATTATGTTGACTTATATCTCTCCAGAGAAAAATTTAAGAATGTATTATATTATTTATTCTTAAGATATTAAGTATTTGTTATTTATTGTTAAGCTCGTAGATGAAATAATAAATAAATAAAAATGTGTATTCCTAATTTAACTTTTAGAATGCTCAACACCACCAATATCTGCCGAATCTGCTCCACCAATAGCCGAATCAATTAATAATTCGATCATTTACCAGCCCAATGACTCGAGCCATCCCGAACCATCAGAGCATTCACATTATTCGTATCATCATCACATGTCACCATCACCAATGTCACTGCATCCGCATCCCGCAGATCATGCATCACAAATGCACCACTACAGTGGCCATCAACTAGGACCAGACGCTGCTCCACAGGCTCTCAGCGCCCATCACTATCATACACCGCAACAATCTGCACAACCATCTTCGGCTTCGGCACAGGGACGATGCGAGTCACCCGTGCGCTATGGCGGTGTTTATCAGGCGCAACATCCGCCCTTATCCATAACAGCTGGTGGTGGTTCAAGTGCATTTTGTGCACCACCCAATTTGCAGCAACAGCAACATCATGACATGAGCGGTAAGTAAAAATATTGTTTCTTTTTATATATACGTATGTACACTGTGCAATACAAAGATTAAGGTAGGAACAGCGAATATAGGTATGAATAAAATGTATTTTGGTTTAAATTATTGACATAAGTATAAATAAGAGTCGCTGGTGAAGAGTAACAAAGTTCGTAGCACTTTAAAAGTAAGAAACACTGGGCGTTTCTAAAATAGTTAATGTCATTCTTTTTTTTTTGAATTAAAACAAAATATTAAATTTTTGTTTTTCAAAATTCAATATCTCGAGAATGGGTCGTAATTTTGTGCGAAAATCAAATTTAAAACGTATATTAATGAGCTATAAAAAAGTACAACTAATCATGAATTGTATTTCTTATAACCTTCTAAACTTTTTCTCACTTAGAAAGTCAAAAAAGTATCCAAATCTAAAAGCATCAAAGAATTTGTGGTATTTGTGGGTATCTGACGGAACAGCTGTCTATCCAAATGTCAATTTATAAAATGTCCGAGGGTGAAGTTGTCAATTTTCATAAATACATACGGACTTACATACATACAAACGTACATCTAATACTTTACTTTTGATTTTCTAATTTGTTTAATATCCACATTTTAATGAGAGCCGTAAGACTTTCAATTAAAAACCTATATCACAATAGTCTTAAAGATACAGCGTCTTGCTTTTTTTTTTAAATTATTTAATAAATAGTTTCTTAAATGTATTTCATACTTTATAATTCAGCTGTACTTATATATATACGTATAATGTTGAATGTACATACATATGTATGCTAAAAAGCTGGTACCCTCAGATTTTGCTTAAATGTATGTGTATTACACATATGTAGGTTGTAGGTATATAGTGTGTGCACACTTGATTACTCATTCATTCTAAAAGCTAGCAAAAGTGGTTGCGGCTCAAGTGGGAGATGTTGATGACAGGAGTAGTTTTGGCTCTTATTGGACGAGTAATCCTTAGCTTCGATCTATTTTAGACTTAATGGAGTTTCCGTTATAAAGGGTTTTTCAATAAGGGCGGTGGGATGTTGAAGTGGAATAAATCGAGCTGTGTGTGAGGTATTAACAAAACTATTTTTTTATTTGAAAGGCGCATGTATGCAATTTAGTGTGGAATATGACATCATTCAAATGCTCGCCTCGGCTTCGTTCGGACCAATTACGCCGCCGGCCCAAAATCTACACCAAACGGTAACTTGTGAACCTTGCTTGGGTTTGTGTCGTCCCATATACGGCAATTTTGTTGGTAAAACAGTAACTCATCCAAAAATGCTCCTCGTCAATAATTTCGGCCAAAATTTGTGTCTTCTTCCAAACGATTGCAAATCAGCGAACAAACGACGTTGTCTCTGGTCATGAACTTTGAGCTCCTGGGTCAGTTGGATCTTGTACGGGTGTAGACCCGAGTCCCGACCCAAAATTCTCCAAGTTGAAGTCTGCGAATAGCCGACTTCTTGTGCACGGCAGAGAATAGACTGCCTCGGGTTCTGCTGTATACTTTCACGGAGCGTGGCGATGTTTTCGTGTGATCCTTGAACGGATACGGGTGTTGGCTAAATGTTTACTGAACCGGTTGTCTCAAATTTGGCCACCAAACGTTGAAGAGTCGACTGTGACGAACACTCATTTTGTTAATAACGTTTCATAATTTGAACGTGGTGTTCAATAGTGTTACTCGCCATGATGATTCGGCATAAACAACTGAATAATAAACAAAATATTTGACAGATGTCACCATAACAGAATGGCAGCCACGTGGCGCCAAAATCTACCAGCGCCAATTAAAAAACCCTTTAGTTATTTGATTTTTAAGTAATAGAGAAGTTGAAAATCTTAAAATGGTTTGCTTAACAAGTTCCTTTGGTAACATTTCCCTTAAGTTTTAATATGCATATTATGTTTATTAAAAATATGTCCCACTGAATTGTTCACTAATGGTGCAGTTTTTATATACAAACATAAGTATGTATATTTGTATAAGTGTATATCATCTTGAATTAAAAATTAAATTAAACTTTTCAAATGTTTTTAAGCATTTAAAAAAAAGAGTTAAATTTGCAGAAATTTACTTTTTTATAACTAAAGGAGGTGAATTTTTTAAATCATCGTTTTTGAAGAGATAAACTGTGAAGAATAATTCATTGAAAACTATAAAATTATTTAGTCTGGTAATACATGTAGTTGTTAGCGCTTAATAAAGCCCAGATATCAGATTGATTATTTAATTTTTCAGTTCAAATAAAACAACATTTTTTTTACTACCGCTCAAAACAGTTTCAATGTTGGAGTACATTAAAGAAACTTTTTTAGTATTTTTTTTAACTTCTGAATTATAAATTAGAAATAGGTTTCGGCCTTTAAACAAATAAAAATTGATATGTTGACGTTTCGTTCCGGTATTCTCACTGGAAATCATCAGTTAACGAGTAAGAAAACGAAACTTTTGCTTGAACACAGTTCATTTTACGTTACTCATACCAACATAATTTTATATTTCAACTAAAAAACATAAATTCAAATATTATATAGATACTAAATTTTTTAAAAATATCTTCAAAAAAATTTCTGGACCAAAGAACTATAGTAAAACACCAAGTAAAGGTTATTTTTTTAAAAAGCTAATCCATAACAGAAATCAACAATTGTAATTCATTTCCCAGAGTATAACAAGAAAAATAAACCAACAATAATATCCAAGTTTACCAATTGAAAAGAACTTCTGATACTTTTTTTTAAAGTTCAATTAAATCAGTTAGTGAAACATGAAGTTATGCAATTGTTCATTGTATGTACATAATTGAATGTACGTATGTATGTATGCATACTGTGTGAACTAGGGCCTCACCCAACAAACTTCTCCATCTAGCTCGGCCCCTACCTAGATGTCTCCAGTTTCGAGCTCCAAGTTAGGTGAGGACACTTCTGGTTAAGTCTACGTCACTCTACAGCCCGTACAGCTCGTCGTTCCATCTTCTCCTCTACTCCCCTTCTATGCATAAGAGACCGTAGATCACACGAAGAACTTTGCTATCGAATAGGTTTTGTCATAGTTTATGCTTCTACACCGTAGGACGGGGACGGGGATGATGAAGGTCTTATAAAGCTACACTTTGTTCCCTCGAGAGAGGGCTTTGCTACTTAAACTTAATTGCTTTCTTAGCCCAAAGAAACAGCGGCCAGCAAGAGTTATTTTTCGTTTGATCTCAGAGCAGGTGTTGTATTGTGTGTTAATTGCAGAGCTTAGGTTGGTCCTTAACTACCTCGAAGTTATGTCTATCGATGGTGACGTTGTGACCGAGAATTCAAAGTTGTAAGTTTTTTCTTGACGACGGCATGTACTTTCAATTGCCCTCATTAACCGTTAAACCCATTTTTGCCGACTCTGCCTCAATACTTACATTAGCCTCATTGACATGAGGATGAGTTTTTCCGATTATGTCAATGTCATCAGCATATGCTAGTAATTGAACAGAATTTTGAGAGATAACTTCTCTAGTGTAGACGTGTTAGCTCTGCACTATTCTTTCAAGTACGATGTTAAAAAAATCGCATGACAGCTCATAACCTTGTCTAAAACATTTTTTGACATCGAAAGGTTCTGTTAAGTTGTCTCCAACCTTTATGGAGCAGCATGAATTCTCCATGATCATCAGCTCGACTCTGTAGATGCTGTCATATGCGGCCTTGAAATCAATGAAAAGGTTGTGGGTGTCTATTTGATGTTCTTGGGTCCGGATTTTCCAGGGTCTGCCGTAATGTGAATATTTGATCGACTGTGAACTTGTCTGGTCTAAAACCACACTGATAAGAACCTATCAGGTTGTTGACGATGAGCTTTAGACGTTCACATATTACGACAGAGAAGATTTTGTAAGCGATGTTAAGTAGACTGATTCCTCTATAGTTGGAGTAGTTTAGAAAGCCTCCTTTTTTCAGAATGTATATAATTAGCATAGACAAATTTTGTATTTATGTATATATAGGAAGATACTTCTTAAAGCCCATAAACAATAAAAGGTGTTTTGTGAATAAATATTCTATGCTTTAAAAGAATACATTTAAATTTAAACACCCTATCATTTTGGATTTGATTCAAAACTGTACTTGTCTAAAACATAATATGTAATTCATTTGAACATCATATAATTTGTGTGTTATAATTTGGAGGATTTCTAAAAAATTTATCACGTGCTTTGAATAGCATAAACTTGCTATCGAGATTCAAAGCATAGTTTCTAATGTGATTGGGCGTTTTAATTATGTAGAGCTAGAAAATAAAAAGTTAGTTGCATCTTCTTATTATTCTTATGATTTCTAAAACATGTTATCTATCTTAACCTCGAATTTTCGATCAACTACTTTGATATCTTGCAAAAATAATTTTCGATGCAACAGAATCACTTTTGATTTAAATCTGCACTGACAGATACTAGACCGATAGGGCTATCAGCACGACAACAACATCCTTTATACTTGTCCAACAATACGGAGATTGAACAATATTGAATGTAAATACTAACCTCCATGTCACTCTTATTTGGAGTTACAGTTCATATTGGCATAGAGCTATGTAAACCGACTGATGAGTTTTCAAGAAAAGCAACAAATTTGAAGTGAAACGTAGTAAGTGGGTTGTACTGTCATGCAAGAGGTCTTGGGTTCAATCCCTGCCTAAGCTATTTAGTTTTTTTTAAAAGGTAACGTTAATATGAATGTTTATCCCACTCCGCACATATACCAAATTTTTCATGGCAACGAATATCACAATTGTTAACATCCTTTATCCTGAAAGGCTTTTCAATTCATATATTCAAAGTACAGATATGCATACCTAGATACAAATATGTACATATGTATGTAGTTACATTATAGTTTCTGTTCCTGATGGCCGCGTTTTCTCTTGTTTTATTTTTTGTTCCCTTTTCGGCAAATAAAGTAAAAAATCCAAACCGTCCTGATTTGATGTCAGTTACCTTTGAAAAAACAAGTCATCTATTGAGTGTTTTGAGGACATAAGAAGAGAATTCTAGAATGTACCTACATGAATACATACATATAATATTCTCATATAGAACTTTGTAAGTACATCTACGTTTTGTTTCTGCTACTGGTGGTAAACCTTAAATGGATATATTTTAGGTGCATTTTGTTCACACAAAACCGTCTATTGTAAAGAAGCGCCAAAGGTCTTTCGGCGGAAAAAAATCAAAAATTATCAACTCCAAGATGTTTTTTTTTTTTAATACACACTTTTATGTGTGAACCCATACTGGAAAATGTTTTTAATAATTGATTATAGTTGTTTAAAACAAGTTCACGATTATTTATTTTTGAATATGTCAATTTCAAGAATCTAAGAGCCGTAGCCATTGATTTGAATTTTGGAACATATTTAAAACTACTGACGTGACCCATGCATCTCAATCGTACAACTTTCATCCTTATGGATCGTCGTCGATCGTCGATCAAACGTCGCTGTACAGCTAGTCGTTTTATTTCTCTTCCAATCTCCTTCACGGAGCCGTAGATCACACGGAGAACTATTCCCTCCGACCAAAGGTGCTTTCATTATGCTGCACCGTATAGCAGGCCTAGCATGATAAGCGTCTCATATAGCGACACTTGGTTGGTCGAGAGAGGGCTTTAATACTCAATTGCTTTCTTAGCCCTAAGAAACAGCGGTTATAGCAAGAGTAATTCTTCTTTTATCTCAGTGTTGATGTTGTTTACTGCGTTTACAGCAGGACCAAGGTAGACAAATTGCCTAACTAAACTTGAATCTCAAAGTTACGTCTTTCGATGGTGACGTTTTGTTTCACTTAAAGTTGGACACATCTAATTTTTGTCATTCAAGAACATTTTTTTTCTGCTCAAGCTTAAGACATAAAATGTTCAATCATAATAAATAAACAAATAAAATAAAATTAACTGGCACAACATTCCGTTCAGAACTGGGGCCTAGTGACTCACAACTCTAAACCTTCCAGTGTTCGTGTAATTTTTTCAGCGTTAAGGGGACCTATTTAAGCCGAATCCGAGCGTCTAATTTAAGAAAGCACTTTTTATGGCAAGAATTACTTTTGAAGGCACAGGCAGGGATTAAACCCACTACCTCTGGCATGACGGTCCTACGCACTAACCATCACGCCACAGACACTACTAAATGTTTGATCACTTTTATGCAAAATATTATTATTACTGTCAAAAAAAGAATAAATTTGAAATACAGTACTATTTATTTATTTTATTTTATTTTATATGAAAAACATTATATGTACTTCAATCCAATGTAAAAGGAAAATACAGAAAACCACGAACATCCTTTTTTCATTCACCAATATCTCTTTGTTTTGGTCCTAATTGTCTTCCCAAATCACAGCCATAGTTTCTGGTGTAATTTTGTGCTATATCGGAATATTTATTCAGCAGATCCGCTCAAATTGTCGTAAGATTGTTTTTTTTTCTGCATAAAAGCAAATTGTCTTTCTTAATTTTATTTTGTATTATTTACTATTAGGTCGATTAACTGTTTTTGTTTTTTAAAAGCAAACACTTTTCGCAACAATAACCTGTCGGAGGACTTCGGAAAAAAAATGTATGTATCAAATTTAATTTAGTTAGATAGCATTTCCGATCAGTGGATCGAAGAACTACCTCGAAGGAAAGTGTTTCCGATTCCCTAAGAAAATTACGCTTCGACGGTTACCTAAATGGGCGGATTGACAAAAAGGAGATTCCTTCTCTGAGATTTATTTGCCGACCGGAAACGTGCAGTCTAATAAATTTTGAATAAAATGTTAACACATCGTGATGAATGGAATATCACTAACTATATTATATCTTTTGAACAAAAAAGATCATTCCTGCTCCTGCTGTGGAGAAAAAGATAACGTTTTTCATGAATTTATTTTGCAAGAAGCGCTTCAACTTTTATATAAAAGCCCAACTGTACGTATTTACATTGAGTCACACACAAGTTGCTGTTCCGCCTTTACTCTCCACCTTTACCATGAGGCGCCATTTATCTGCTTATTCTGCAAAATAAAAAATATAAAATAACATAAAAATCATCTTAATAAAAAGCCTCGCAGTTAAATAAAATTAGAAACTCAATCATCATGCGACCCATCGAAGGCAACCACTAACCTTTCCATGCTTTTTATTATCGCATGAGCGGTTTTAAACAAGGTGGTGAACTAAGGACCTTTTGCTAAAATTTA
The DNA here is from genome assembly GCF_945859685.1 of Eupeodes corollae. Taxonomy (NCBI): domain Eukaryota; kingdom Metazoa; phylum Arthropoda; class Insecta; order Diptera; family Syrphidae; genus Eupeodes; species Eupeodes corollae. The sequence goes on from NC_079148.1 coordinate 84,061,924, forward strand.
ATGTTTGTAAATTAAAAAAAAACCATGCAAAATGTAATTTTGGCTGATATATTTTTTTACAAAATATTCCTCTTGTAAAGTTTTTAGGATCGTTCGTAGTCATTTCATTTTTACTTGCTACATATAGGAACTAATATATGGCAAGTTTTGCATTCGTGTAAGATTTCGAACTCGAGATTTAAATCAAACATGATATTACGATGGTAGAGAAGTCGAAAAAAGTGGGTCCCGCGATTCCGTCCGGTCGGTTTTGTCTGTCTGCCCACGCTCCTACAGCCTAAACCATTGGGTCAATTGAGTTCAAACTTGGAAGTTAAGGTTTTGAGCAAATTCGCGTTAGGCGTTTTTTTAATTTTTTTTTTAGATCAAAACTAACAATGGCTCCCATTTTTTTTGGTCAAAAAACGAAAATTCGAATTTTCTCAATTTTTAATAGATAGATTTTTTTAAATTTTCTCTAAAATTTAATTTTTCAACTTTGCTTCTTTTAATAAGAAAAATATATTTTTGTATTGCTCAGGAATGGTACCGCCCATAGAACCGTTATTTTGTTTTTTAATTTTCTCAGCAACTTATGAACCGATTTTAATAATTTTTTTTCTGAATAAGCTCTTATATTGCTTGAACAATATTTCATTATCAAAAATGCATTTTTTATTGTTTGGATTTTTAAAAAAAATATTGAAATAATTTATTTTTAAATTCGATATCTTAAAAACGGGTAAACATTCTTTACAAAATTCAAATGCATAGCGTATATTTTTAATCTCTAAGCAACTGCATACCAAAAATATTTTTAGAACAAAATTGAAAAATTTTATATATAAAAAATTAATTTAAAAAAAAAACCGCTCTAACGATTTTCAAAACAAAAAATTGTTTTTTGATTTATAAAATGGCATTTAAATTTTTAAAGACAAACTTATTTTTCAGGTAAAATTTTGAATCTTAAAATATTTTTTTAAAATTATTTTAATCTAATTATTTTTATTTTTAGTAAATTATTTTGACAACATTTTAATTACATTCCTATCTTTTATCCAATTTAATGCATTTGGTACAATTTATGTATTTTTACAACTATAACTATTGTTAATACCAACTATGGCCGTGTTACGATTATGATATATTTAATCAACAATCTATTTTAAAGTGTCTATCAAGAAGTATTATCTTGGTACTGTTGTATATTAGATTTTAAAATATTATTCTTTAAGAATAAGGTTTTTTAACACATATTTTACTTGCTTTCGATTACATAAAAGAATTAATACTTAGTACTAGTTAAAGAAACGTACAACCTCTACAACTACTGCTTTCGTGTCAATTCATAACTAAAATCCAAAACGCACAAGAGCCTGACTGTAACCAACACATAAATAGCAATTTCTTGAACTTTAATGAAAAAAATAAACTGAACGGAATAACTCCATGTTTGTGCTGAAAGCTTGTAGGAAAGAAGGATACCTACCAATGACATTCTTTCACTATCATCATTAACATGTCATTATCTATCTATCTGCATAAAGCTGAGCACACGAAGTGAACTATTCTATGTTCGTTTTAGACACCTACCTTCCTACACAATCAATAGGTGATCGCTTTACAATTTAAACATACATATTCTTCCTCTTTCTTATCTTCAGATAATTTACTTTCCATCCTGGTTCTTCTAATGATGAAATGTCCTAGGATGAGTTGTGTGGATGAATTGCGGGTTTTTTTGACAAATCAAATGGCATTTATATCTTTGAAGACAAACTTATTTTACAGATATATTTTAAAATCTTATATAAGTACTTTTTTTAAACAGACTTTTTGCATACAGTAGCAAGTTCGTGCGACCCAGTCGTGCATTTTATTTATTTTTGAATATTCAATTCTTATTATCATTTGCTTTCCCGTCTCTACTCCAACTTCTCCTCTACTATATTTTTCTCTTCGTTACGAATATCAACGTAGATGTTATATGTGAAGAATTGGGAGGGCAGCTTTCAACTAAAAGAATCAATTTTAGAATTTGTCTGTTCCTGCTTTTTCTTTGTACATGGTATATTGGCAACAATGACTTCGGTATAGCCAAAAGCATATGCAGATTGAAGAAGAAAATCGCGAGCTTAATTTATTGTTGAGGGAAATAAGTACGATTTATACGAATATAAGCTTATATTATACGGAATTAAGTTTTATAGAATTTTCAGAAATTAATTAATTTAAGTACAAGATAAACATTAAGTTTTTAAACTGATTACCAAAAACTCAAATATTTTATTAGAAAAACATTCAGTAAAACCAGCAGAAGACTTGGTCAATATTTGACCAAGATAAAATGGATTTGTTAAACAGAGGCCTTAATTTTAAGTCAAACCTCGCAAAATTCCAATTGTTGACATTGTAGCAGACATTGAATCATTTATTCAATATAAATCATTTGATATATGTCCATACAAAAAAGGGCGTAAGAGACAAAGCTGTTCCACTTATAAGAAACGCAATAAAACAAAAAAAAAACATTTAAACCCTAATGATAACAAAATGAACATTGCTCTAGATAAACTCAAAAACCATAATATTTACTTTATGAAATTAGACAAAAGCAACAAATTTGTAATTATTATCAAACCTGATTTTGACAACAGAATGATAAAATCAATAGAGAAAGATAAGTTCAACTCACCAAAAAATCCACTTTAAACGCAATAATTGCGGATGCACAAAAGTGCAGTTGAAATGCTAACTTTGGGGAAAGTACGATAACTCAGGCAACATAATTTAATGACGGATTTGTATAGAGCTCAGGAGAGGAAGTTTATAAAAATAGTTAAAAATAACAGTAATACTTACAATTAAGCATGGTACGTTTTTTTTTAACGCTATTCTTATTAATGAATTAGTTGAAGCAATTCAGAAATATTTAACAATATTCTATCTACCGTCAGAGTCTATACAGGAAATCTACACAACTATAGATTCCTATTGCCCATATAGCCAAAAACTTGCTGGTTTTCATTCAATGGTGCATAGATTATGTCTTCTACCTATATATGAAAGGGTACCAACAAATATTACATATAGCAAAGGTAAATTGAACATTTGGTCAAGGAACATTCATTAAAGCTAAAACGAAACAACACTTTTTGAACAAAATATATGCACATATAAACACAGTGCCAACTTACCTTTCGCCCCGGATGTCGCCAACAAACTTTTACATGGCTCTGACAAAGCTGAGATAAACATAGTTCAAAGCAAAAACAACAAACTTAAATTCCGTTTGTGTTTAACCAAAGACCATACATAACCTAATCGATGCGGTAGTATTTATAAATCTCTTTCTGCAACTGTGACAAATAAAGATCCACACACCTTAACATGATTTGACAAAACAAGTAAACAAACTTTATAAACTGGACGCATATGAATCTATACATATTCAATAGAATGAGAATTTAATGATTTTAGAACCAGGACCAATTGGCTTACTCTTGTTGAAAGTGATTATAAAATAAGAAAAATATTTAATATACAGTCCCTGGCCATATAATTAAACGCACTGTAGAATTTTTATAATTATTAGATTATACGCAATATTTTTAACGAATGGAGAACCATACATTTGTATGCAAGATGGAGCTCCATGCCACATAGCCCGGTCCATAAGAAATTATTTTTGAGCGAAGAAAACATCCCTCTGTTGGACTGAGAGGAAAACAGCCCTGATATGAACCCAATTGAAAACGTGTGGGAGCTTATTAAGAGGGAAGTAGCTAAAGATGAAAAAAAGAAACTTTTTGAAAGAGTAATTCACGTGTGGAATCATCACCCACAAATGCAGGAAACAGTCAAATCATGGATTGTCAGTAATCTGCGCAGAATTGAGGCTCTTATTAAATCAAAAGGACGTTCAACAAAATATTTAAAAAAAAATTACAACAATAACAAAAAAAACTGAAAATATTAATTAATTAAAAAGTAGGAAATAGTTTATATTTTTTAAAACAAGCATTTGTTTACTATGGAAGGGGGGGCAATTAAAAAAAAAATATTATTTAAAATGGAAAAAATAGTTAAAAAATAACGGTAATACTTACGATTAAGTATGACAAATTTTTTAAAACCAAAATTCTGTTCTATTAGCCAGTTTTTAAATCAAGTCAAAACTATGTGTAGTTTTTGAAAAAAATAATTTTAAACTCAACATTTGAGTAAAAAAAGTTAAAAAAGGGTTTAAAGTGTAATTTTTCAATACTTCAAGATTATCTACTATTGTTTATATTTTAGAATTTATATTTTTTTTGCTAATTTTCAATTTTCTCAAGAACTAGAAGATATAAAATCATCTAGTTTTCAGTTTTTGATCAAAATCAAATAAGAGCAATAAATCCTTAAAAAAACAGTAGTAGATTTTCTTTTTTAAACATTAAACCTTTTTTTTAACTTTTTTTGCACAAATTTTTAGTTTAAACCAATTTTTTACAAAAACTATGAATAGTTTTAAATTGATTTAAAAACAAGCTAATAGACAAAAGTTTTGGCTTTAAAAAATGTATATGTAAGTACTACCAATATTATTAAATAATTGTTTTCCATTTAACGTACATTAAATTAAATAAAAAAATTTAAATTGGGTGGCGCAACAGTCCGTTGAGAACTAGTGCCTAGTGACTTACAACTCTCAACCATTCCTGTGTGCGAATAATGTTGTCAGGAATGGAGGGGACCTACAGTTTATATGCCAAATCCGTTGCTGTGCTTTACAATAAAAATTCAATTTTCCATTCTTCTGCATGTTAATTTTACCTTAAAGGGCGGAAACCGGAATGAAGTTTAAAGGAGTTGTAGATATTCATCATGAAAAATGGGTGTAGGCTACAATGGTAAGTTGTGGTCGTTACTGGTCTATGGGGGTCAAAAACAAATAAGCAAGAATAGTAAGGTTCTTGATTTGGGGTGTATACTCTGCCCCTGACCTTTCTGGGGCCCGCCGACCAAAACCATCACTCTCAAGGCCAAAGTAATGACAATTTTAAACACTGTAGCATTCTTGATGTAAACGAATGAATGCTTTCACCTCTTACCTAAACCAACTTATCTACCTATTTATATTGTATACACGTATCTAACTTTGGGCCAGTCAATATTGCCATCAAGCCAACTATAGTTGTAGTCAAATGGTGCTATGCCGTTTTGCAGCTCTTGTTTATCTAGTTGTGTGACTTTGTTATAAACGTCAAAAGGGTCTATTTGTATTTATATTGTGGCTTGGATTTCCCCACCGTCAAAAAGGTAATTTATCAAATTGCACTTTTATGCCAGCGGGTGTTGTTTTCCACTTTTCGCGCAGGAATGAGGAAGTTCGTACAAACTAGTCGGTTTTTGTTTGACACCATAAATAATAATGTAATGTTTTTTTAAAAGTGTTTTTTTCTTTCAAAATTAAATACAAAATATTTTAAGATCTTAAAAAATTAAAGAAATCTACTGAAGTGAACTTGTTTTGGATGATCTAGAACTAAGATTGAAACACGAATATAAAATGTCCCAACAGCAAAAGTGATACTTTCCTTAAACTAATGGCTAATTGGAAAAAACATTGAACGTTTCATTTCTATTAATTTAAAAAAAAAAGATTTGAATTTCTCGAGAAGTGCAATGAAGTGAAGAAGTGCAACGTGTAATTTGTGGGTACCATACTTAAGTCTCTTCTCAACTTATTTCCCTACTTGAAATTGGTTTTATTTAATTTTAAAAGAAATTATGGACTTACATATGCACGTGTTTCCTTAAATTCAAGGACGAAACATTTGTATCTGCAATTTTTAAGTTTTGTTGACTACTTTAAGATCAAAATATTTTCAAAAGGTTGACGCTGGAATGGGTTTCCTATTCTCCATTCAAATAGTTTTTGATCTGTTTATTTTTTGTTTTTCTAATTTTATAGTTAATCATGATCGAGATATTTTGTTAAGGAATGCACGAGAACGGAAAGAAATACATTGCGCATATTACAACGACATGTGCAACGCTCCAGCAGAAAAGTCTGTCCATGTTGTTATGTCCCTTATGCTTACATGGGAGTAATACCAATATTAAGTAAATCAATGAAATAAATTATATTGGTTATGTTCGATAAATAATATTTAAAAATTTTAAGGAGCGTAAGGACAAAGTAACACAAATATTTGTTTAAATTTCACTCGGACTGTTTTTATACTATTTATAATTTCGTCTTACAAGTAAGCACGTTTATTTTCGTTTTATTATTTATTGTAGAAATATATCGATACCAATCCGTATCGATTATAACGCTATAAATTTTCGCGGGAAAACTAGTAGCATTGCGACATCTCCGATACGGTGTGCTGTCTCGTCAAACATTCTATGCGCCCATGTGTTACAAGCAAAGATTGTGGTACCATACAGTATAGTACATAATCCCATAGTTATAGGAGTTGTTGCAAGACAATGTAGAAATACCACAGATACTTTTTTAGTATGGGTCTCCAGGCCACACTAGCATTGTCATAAATGCTCTACACTCCTTTCCGTGAGTCAAAAAGTATCGACATTGGTTTCAGTTAAAGTATTCCTTTCAAAGCTATAAGGTAAAGATGTGTATGAAATTAGTGGTTTATTCCATTCAAGGAAAATATTTATTAAAAAATCAGATCATAAAACCAGTAATTTCCGTCGAAGCGATTTGAAATAATATGATTTTAAATTATAATCACCTTTGTATTAGTTTTGTTTATTTAAATTCTTCATGATGTAAGTGTTATTATTTAATAAATATTTCTCTTTTATCTTAGTAGCAGGGTAATTAGATATTATATATCTATTGCATACGATTATATATCTATGCATAATGGTGTTCCCCAAGGATCAATCCTTGTACCTTTATTGTTTTCATTGTTTATTAATGATCTGCCCCCTGTTCTGCCTTACTGTCAGTTTCATATCTATGCAGATGATGTCCAATTATATAATAGTTTTCCTGAGATGATGGTTAAGGATGCAATATCTAAAATGAACATTGGTTTACAGGCAATATATGATTGGTCGACAAAGAACGGACTTAAGCTCAATCCTGAAAAAAAAACGAAAGCTCTTCCAATTTCAATAAACAAACCAAACCCAGATAATTTCCCTCCCGTTTGGCCTTCAACAACAGGTTAACTTGGAATAACCATGTAGATACAGTTGTGTCAAAGATTTATTCTTAACTTAGAGGACTATCTGTTACTAAATCCGTACTACCTACCCATATTATATTAAAGCTGGTAAAAGCACTTGTCCTACCTATAATAACATACGGGTGTGAGTTGTTTGCTGATCTTGATTCTCAATTAGCTCACAAACTAAAGGTGGCATTTAATGCAAAGCTCTGTTTGTTTTTAACCTACATATCATGTCTCTTTTCAAGCTCGTCAGCTTTTAAATTGCGATCTGGTAGCTTTCTTCAAATATCGTTTTTGTATTTTACTCTTCAAATTGATTGTTATCTATGTGACAGACTTAATTTTTGTGTTTCCAGCCGTTCCATTTTATTGTGCTCGTCCACCTTTACGTGTTTGACATCGCGCAGGCAGTTTTTCGTTCATTCTGTTAGACTGTAGAATAACCTTCCCAGTCAAATGAGGTCTAGAATCGAAAACAGATAGTTTCAAGCAATTTGTTTTGAATATTTCTCAAACTTGCATTGAACACACTTTTAAATTAATCATTTTCAATTTTATTTTCCTTGCGTCTTGATTCAGATAACTTTTAATTAACATGTCTTTTTTTTTGTTCTGAAATCTTTAATTCTTAATTTTAGTCTATTTTTAATGTAAACATAATTAATTTTAATTACAGCAGTTAAAAAGCAAAAACATAAAACTTTTTCTTTGTACGTGGTGTGGAAAAAAAGGCTATAAAAGACCTCTTAACATTAATGCAAATAATTTAAATGTAGGCAAAATTATTATTTTATCAGAGTAAAGCGAAAAAGACATTGAAAATCCAATAGCAATAGCAGTGGGTTTGTGTAGTTTGTCACCAACTCGATTGACTTCTCAAATCATTGAGAAGTCCTTTTTTTAGGTTTTGTTTTTGTATCTAAGTACATTTTTTTAATGTGGTAAAAAGCAATACAAAATAATTAAAATGTTAATTAAATATGACATAAAGATAATATTGACAAGCTTTAATTGTTTATTTTTAGTAAAAGTATTGCTTCGAAGAAAAAAAAGTAAATAATGGCTGAAAAATCTTACCAACTGTTTCTATTTATTTTACAGAGATTATTTGATTTAACTTTGTAAATATTTTAAAAATTCGTCGAAACTTTATTTAGAACTGACTCAAGAAATTAGGTTAAGGATAATCAAAACTGTTAGAGTTTAAAGAATTAAAACAGTCCACGATTTAACAACGTTATAAAAGCTGTACTTTATTCAAAGAAGTATATATTGAGAGTGATTAACATAACATAAGAAAATAAGAAAAAAGCAAATACTCTAGAATTGCATTGCTATATAATAGACGTGAATTTAGACTTTTATAAACAGCGCACAGTAGTGCTTAAATGTTATGAATTATAACAGTCCCCCTCAATGCAATTATCAAAAGCTTATACATAAGCAATATTTAAATTTTAATATTTGATTCCCATTAAAGTTGAAAGCTTCTCGTGTTTTGTTCTGGTCAGATTTTTTGTAAAGATATCAGCGATCATCTCAGATGTCGGGGTGTACTTCAGCTCAATCAAACCATCTTCATACAGTTGACGCACAAAATGATATCGAATGTCTATGTGCTTGCTTCGAGGATGAAATACAGGGTTTTTTACAAGCTGCTGTGCACCTAAATTATCAGAATGGATTAAAATAGATTTAAATGATACCTTTTCATATTGGAATTCATTTAACAAATTCCGAAGATACGATGCCTCTTTAGACGCCTGCGAAAGAGCCATATATTCCGCTTCTGTGCTGCTCAAAGCGACAGAAGTTTGTTTCTTCGATTCCCATGATACTGCTCCACCTCCCATCAGAAAAACAAAGCCGGTATTCGATCGACGGTCATCAATATTACCAGCCCAATCTGCATCTACGTATCCAGTAAGTTTGGTTGGTGTACTTCCATAAGTTAGCTTAGCATTGATGGTCGTCATTAGGTATCTCAAGAGATGCTTGGCTGCTACAAAGTGCTCGGTATACGGTTCTACGTTGAACTGTGAGAGTTTACATACAGAGTACATTATGTCAGGACGGGTTGATACCGCAATGTAGAGAAGTGCTCCTATCAACGACTGATACTTCGTTGAATCTATGCGTTCTCCTCCACTATTATTACCTTTCACTAATTTCATGCCGGGGTCCAAAGGTGTATATCGGGGTTTACTTTCCAATAAGTTAAACTTCATGGTAAGTTCCTTTATATATTTTTGTTGATGGATTTCGATTTGATCACCTTGCCTTTTGATTTGAATGCCCAAGTAATAACTCAGCTCACCTTTGTCCACAATGTCAAATTCAGAGCCGATCAGAGACTTGACAGATTTCAAATCTTCATAGTTTGATGCAGCAATTATCATATCATCAACGTATATGCCAACAATACATAACACATTACCATTACATTTTGTGTAGACACACGTATCGCCATTACAACGCCGAAAACTGAGTTTTTGCATTGTGTCATTTAGTTTTCTGTTCCATTCTCTTCCTGCTTGCTTTAGCCCATAAAGGGATTTTTTAAGTCTGCATACTCGATTAGGGAACTGCGGATCAACAAATCCTTCAGGTTGATGCATGAATACACTTTCTTTCAAATCACCATGTAAGTAAGCGGTTGTTACATCGACATGGTGTAAATGAAAATTGAACTGTGCAGCCATAGCGATTATAAGACGAATTGTAGAATAGCGAACGACAGGGGCGAATGTCTCGTAATAATTGATCATATATTTTTGTGAACAGCCTTTTGCAACCAGGCGGCATTTATAACGATCTATAGAACCATCTTCGTTATGTTTAATGCTGTAAACCCACCTGCATCCAATTATTTGGCAGTCATCGGGAGGGTCAACCAATTCCCACGTTCCCATCAATGAGAGTGCATCAAACTCAGCTTTCATAGCTTCTCTCCATAGGTTATTTTCGGGGTGGTTGATTGCTTCAGTAAAAGAACAGGGAATGGACATACCTTCTTGAACAGCGTTGATGACCTGCTGGTTAAATTGCTTTGCTGGACGGCCAACCTTTCCAGTCCTTACGATTTTCGGACGACCAGGTAAGTTTTTTGTCTGGGGTGCGACACTGGAACACGATGTTGTTGGCTGTTGGGACAGTTCCAGTTCTTCTTTCTCTGCCTTCATTGGATGTTCTTCGTTTGATTCTGTCACATTTTGAGACAATGAATCTAAATCTGTGTCTAAAAAATCATAAACGTTAGGACTCAATTCTTTATCGTTTTCAAAAAAATGAACATCACGACTCTTGACAATTTTACCTGTAGCCATGTCTAGTAACCGATAGGCTTTTGACTCATCGGAGTAGCCAACAAACGTATACTCCTTACCTTTTGCCTCAAACTTTGACTTGCCAGGTTGCTTCATTAAAACTACTGCCTTGGATCCGAACACACGAAAATGACTAACTGAAGGTTTCGCACCACTCCAGACTTCATAAGGTGTTTTATTACCCAAGACTTTTGTTGGGCATCGATTTCGCAAATAAGCAGCAGTGCATATCGCCTCAGCCCATAAAGTTTCAGGAAGAGATGAACCTATGAGCAAACATCTTGCCATCTCCACAAGTGTCCGATTTGCCCTTTCGGCCACACCGTTTTGCTGCGGTGTGTGAGCTACAGTTAACTGCCTCCTTATCCCGTTATCTCTTAAAAAATCAGAAAACTGATTGGAAACGTACTCTGCTCCATTATCGCTACGGATCATTTTAATTGCTCGCCCTGTCTCTCGCTCTACATCTTTCTTGAATTGCTTAAAAATTCCAAGAACCTCGTTTCTTCTTTTAATGATATAGATGTACATTTTACGTGACTTGTCATCAATGAAGCTCACAAAATAGCTACCACCTCCAGCTGAAGCTGTCCTCATCGGTCCACAGATGTCTGTATGGACTAAATCAAGGATTCCCTTACTCCTGCTGAGTGATTTCTTAGGAAATGGTTGTTCGCTAATTTTGGCCTTTGCACAAACTACACATTCAAGATGATTTTCACTACCAAGCTTGAGACCTAGGACCATATTCTTCGTAGAAAGTTGTTTTAAGCTACTTCCATTCAGATGCCCGAATCTTTCGTGCCATCTATTAAAAGAACTTGGATTCATTTCATGAGTCCTCAAACTAAATGCTAACTCATGGCTCACACCACAAACAACGTACAAATCTTGACGTTTTTTAGCTTTTAAAACAACTTTATTGTTTTGGCCTCTTACAATTCCAAAATCTCTACCAAATTCAACTGCATGTCCACTAGCCGTAATCTTACTCACTGATAAGAAATTCCCCCTCAATTCGGGAATAAAGAAAACATTTCTCAGCGTTACGTCACAATCATCAGTACTTATTCGAACCGTTCCTACGCCACTGGATGTAACACACACATCTGTTGCGAGTTCTACTGGTGTCCTAGGAGCATCTTCTAAAGACGAAAACAGATTTTTATCACAGCACATATGAGATGTGGCACCGCTGTCTATGCACCATTCGTTTCTACCCAAAACTCCATTTCCATAGGCAGTATTAGAAACTATGCCAACAGCTGCCTCGTTCCGGTTGCTCATTGATGCGGTGCATTGAGAAGCGAAATGACCTCGAACACCGCATTTAAAACATTTGCCACGTTTGTTTAGTTTTTTATCCAAATTGCCTTTTTTTGAGTGTTGAACTGGACCTAGCTTTGATTTTGCTCTTATAGCTAACACATGCTGACTACTGCTACTCACGTGCTCTTTGTCCCTATCATTTCTCCTTTGTTCCTCCTCTGTCAATTTAACCTTTAGAGAAGCCAACGTGGGCAATCTATCGCGACTCTCAATAGCTACTATAAAATTCTCGTAATCATCAGGAAGACTACAAAGCAGCATTATGGCAAGTAACTCATCTGGCATCTTAACATCGATCTCATAAAGCTTCTCAACAGTAAGGCAAAAATTATTGATATGGGCAGACATAGATTGCCCTTCATGCATTTTATTTGATAATAATTGCTTGAATAAACTTACTTGTCTGGCTGGTCCAGATGGCTTATGAATCGATGCAAGAATGTCCCATGCCTGCTTTGAACTTCTGCTCTGCTTTACGTGAATGAGCTCTGATGGTTTCACGCTGAGTAGGATTGTCGAAAGCGCCTTACTATCCGATTTATCCCACTTGGTTTTTTCCTCCACAGTAGCATCTTCCTTGAGTTTGGTCTCACCGCTAACGTACTCCCAGAGATCACAATGCACGAGCACGCTCTTCATCAAAACCTCCCATGCACAGTAGTTATCTTTATCAAGTTTCTCTATTTGATATAATGATGCCATGATTTTTAATTTAAGAAAATAAGTGATATACGACAAACGCAAAAAATTATTTTAAATCTAATTGAAATAAAACTTTTAATTTAGATAGACTTTTGTTCTTAAAAAAAATGTGACCTGGGCCCATAACCTGTTAGAGTTTAAAGAATTAAAACAGTCCACGATTTAACAACGTTATAAAAGCTGTACTTTATTCAAAGAAGTATATATTGAGAGTGATTAACATAACATAAGAAAATAAGAAAAAAGCAAATACTCTAGAATTGCATTGCTATATAATAGACGTGAATTTAGACTTTTATAAACAGCGCACAGTAGTGCTTAAATGTTATGAATTATAACAGAAACAATCACTCCTATGTTATACATTTCAAAACTAAAGTTACTGCTTCCCAATTTTATTTGAAGGGCACTAACAAACAAAATATTAAAAAAAGGTATTATTATTATTGAGAGTTGTAAGTCACTAAGCCCTAGTTGTCAACAGACTGTTGCGCTACCTAATTTATTATATTTATTATTATTATTATTATTATTATTATTATTATTATTATTATTATTATTATTATTATTATTATTATTATTATTATTATTATTATTATTATTATTATTATTATTATTATTATTATTATTATTATTATTATTATTATTATTATTATTATTATTATTATTATTATTATTATTATTATTATTATTATTATTATTATTATTATTATTATTATTATTATTATTATTATTATTATTATTATTATTATTATTATTACTATTATTATTTTTATTATAAGCTTTTATTACCTCAGTTTTTTTTATTACGATTATTTATAATAACAATTATATTTTATGTTTACAAAATTTTAGATGCAACTACATATGAAGGTACATATATAATTCAAAACATAAAAACGAAAAAAAAAAATTAATTTTATTTTAAGTTATGCAATTATAAATCTAAAATTATACTGAATTTAAAAATAAAATAATAAGATTATATTTTAAAAGTTAAAAAAGTTGGTTAAGTTATATTTCATTATGTTGGTAAGCAACATTTATTAAATTAAGTTCAACAATTCTCATAAATTATGTTTAGATAATTTAATCTTTTTTAGTAAAAGAAACAGTTAATTTATACGGTTAAATATTATTTAAATAGTTAAAAAAAAGTAATAACGAAAAATTAAATCTAATTTCAAAATATATAACATTGCAAATGTTTTTATAAATTAAAACAAAACAACAGAAGTATTTAAATATAAATACTTAATTTTGGTAAACCAAACCTGTTATCTACGTTTATGCTACTTGATACACTAATTATTTGAGAACTTAAATTATTTTACAATTATTATAGCGTTTTTCAATAAGGGTGGGTGGATGTCGTGGTGTTTTCTTTGTGACACCACATGTCGTCAAGATCCATATGGTTCAATTTGGGCGCTCGCTGTTTAAGTTGACCGACTCACTGGTCGTTAGTGCGTCGGACTTTCATGCCAGAGGTTTTGGGTTCAATCCCTGCCAGTGCCCTCTAAGGCTTTTTTCAAGGATACTGCCTCTTTTTGATATCAATAATTCTGGTTCTATTGCGAATATCTTCATTTCGTACATTTTGCAGTCAAGCTCTTTTTTTGAAGTCCGTAAGTAAGGATTAGTAATGTGGCACAGTGGAATATGTATTTTATATGCACTGTGGTCAAATTGTTGAATATGTTTAAGGTTCCAGAATTGATTCCAGCTATTTGCGATACTTCTAGTAATTGCTTTGTTTTGTTGGTTCCTAAATGATTTTAGTTGATCCAAATAAATGAACGTACTCAGTTTAGTCGTGACTTTAGTTTTCGATTTGAATTCCATAATTTGTATACAAGGTAGTAATTCCGTCAATGCCTACATATGTCTTGAATGTGACAGAACTTAAACACATATGGTTATTCCATATTCTGTCTTCTAATTGGAAAATGTCTTCCAGCACTGAACTAAATAAAGGTGGTGAAGGCGGATCCATCAAAAGCCCCAGACATGAATAGACAGTTGACAAATGTATTAAATCATTATTTGAGTTTTTCTTTAAGAAATAGCTAAAGATTTTAAAGGGTTTTGTGTCTGGTATTTAAAAATACTTAAAATTAAATTTCGAAACTTATTTAATTCAAATATATGTACTAACTTATTAACGTAATAATTACCAATCCTTAGTTGCCATTCCTTCTGTTCGTACTACAAGCTTTAGAAACTCGTATCATGTTGTTATGTCATGTTAGCCTTTCAGCTAGCCTACGCAACCTACCAACTCTATTCGCCTTTTTGAAACAAGCAAAACTGTGGCTTCTTCATTTCGATTATAATGAAAACGAAGTTTTGTTGAGCTGTATTCTTTAATTGTTTAATTCAATTAATACTGTCAATTTGAATTGAATTGTTTTATCTTGTTTCTTTTGGAAATGCATTTTGATTTAATTCTTTATCTTAACTCTTGTATCGTACACCCCACACTGAATTTTTGTACTATGAAGTGGCATTATCTCTATTTTTATGAAATACTAATGTCACTAACTATTCTATCTTAAATTCACTATTGTAATTTTTTTAGAGCAAACTTAAGATTTATCAAATGTTATAGTTATTAAGATGACGATAATGATTAATTAAAAAAAATACTAATTTAGTTGCCAAATCGAGATTCGTCTTAAAATGTTTAGGTACACAAAACCACTATCTCTTATTATTCGAGGTACGACTGAATTATCTTAAATATTTCTTTCTGTTTCTTAAGTCAAACTCTATTTGTTAAAATGAAATATACAAACATTTATTGTTTAAACAAACCCCAAATTAACTCAGCTAGTGATACAGATTTAGACTAGTTGCTTATGAAACATGGCTAGCTGACATATGTAATTGCAAAAACACAAATGAATTTTGAATTCCATCTATTATCTACAATGGCAACACTCATCGCTTCCAAAAGCAACAGCGGAAATAAATTTGTCCATCAACACAGATGTAAAAAAAAAAAAACAAAACTATCATCGCCAGTACTTAATATTAACAAAAAGACGAATACAAATTACTCGTACGCCCCCGCTTCCTCTTGATGTAGCCTATCTTATCTTACAATTCAGAGAGAATTGGAAAAAGTAAAAGAGAGAAAGAGAACAAGTTTTTCGAATTCTCATATTTTAGGTGGGCCAGGCCAAGAGAAAATGTATTCTCTCGTTGTGAAGGAGCTTAAACCTTGAAGTCATTTTCACACAGCTGAGAATGAAAAAGGAGCACAAAATTTAAGGTGTTCATACGAAAAGTCATGTGGCATTATAAAAGCAATGGTAGGTAAGTAGGGTTTTGCTTGGATTTCAGGGTACTTGAAATGTCACCTTTTTCGGCTAGTGTAATGTGTTGTAGAGCCAAAAGGCACGTAGCACCTTAAAGCAGAGGTGCCAATGCAAAATAAAACAATAGTTTGGATTCCACCTCTTACATTCCGTACGTCGTGCTTACACATGAAAGGAAAGATGAACCATGCTTACTTTTTTGACAGCTAATTTCACTAAAACGTAGTTTTGGTGTTTTTTCTAATATTTTCGCAGACCGCCAGAAAGAGAAAGTAATGGAGAGAAAAACCTTCCTTTTAATGTCGTATTTGCGAGTAAGTTACATATATTATTTGTAGGGATGTATATATGTGCATACATATATGTATGTATAGTATATGTGTATGTGTAAATTTGTATAAAGTTCATATTTTGACTCATTGCAACGCGCTGTGCTCTGGTGGTGTCACACAGAGAGATACTCGTCTCTACAAACGGGATTGTTATAGAACTTTTCCATCGGAAATTAGTGCGCAATTTAAATTGAAGGCAAACGTTTGGAACTAAAAAATATGAAATTTGTTGATAAAAATAATAATAAATGAATTAATACGAACGGTTTTTGAGTTTACACTAAGTACACTTACATGCTACGCTATATCTAAAGTAGAATTTGACTGTCAGTATTTTCAAGGCTTAAATCAGTTTATTAAATTTGAACTCAGGTGGAAAGTAAGGTTGTGTGGTTGCACTTTGGTCGACTTATGTATGTTTTTTTTGGTTAAGTAAAATAAAAAAGTGTAAAACTGTCTGCTAGTCTCTCTTGTATCTTATGTGATTATGGTTTCAAGACCTAATATTACCTTCGTATCATCTTATTTCGTCCAACCACCTCATGTATCTGTCATTCACATATAGTTGAAGGAAAGAGTACAAAAAAAATTAAAAAGAATGGTTAAGATACAGAAAGAGAGAGGGACAATTGTCTAGAATTTTCCATTATACGGAAGTGAAATTCCATAATTTGTTATTTTTTGTTCTTTTAAAATAATTGTGTATAAATTTGTGAGTACCTTTATATATCCTACAAACATAACATATGTATGTATGTAAATGAAATAAAAAGAAATTTCATATCGAGTATTTGTTTTGAGCTTTATCTGGCTAGGGTGATGTACAGTTGTGTTCATAAAAATAGCAGTGCTGGTCACATTAAATAAATAAAGGAAATTCTTACAAAAAAAAAATCCATGTTACTTGCATCTAACGGTCTTTCGTTATCATATTAGAGACTTTTAGCTTTAAGTTATACCCTACTTTTCCCGGTGTTCATAAAAATAGCAGTGCTTTTGATTTTATAATTAAAAAGTGTTAAAAATTCAATTTTTTCATTTTTCGCTTAGTGAATATTTAACTATATAAAGTTTTAAGTATTTGTAATATACTAGCAAATAAAAAATTAATAAATATTAGCTCAAAAATAAACAATGGGACGTTCAAGACACTGCCCTGAAGTAATTCGAAAGATTATTAGAGAACTGCGTTTGGAAGGAAAAGGATGACTACTGAAAGAACTGACAAAAAAATATTCCGTTAGCAAAACAGAACCCTTTCATAGGCTCTAGAAAAATAAAAAAATGAACTTCAACTGTCTGTTAACCCTGTCACAATACGAAGACGTCGTTTATAAGCTAAGTTACCAGCCCAAAGTCCACGCAAGGTACCATTCTTGACGAAACGGCATGTGGCCAAGAGATTGGAGTTTGTTAAAGCGCTTAGAGATTAGGTAAAAGAGAAATGGAGGAATGTTCTGTGGAGCGATGAAAGCAAAGTCGTCCTTTTTGGGTCCAAGTGTCGTCGGGAATATGTGACAAGGCCCTAAAATGAAGAAATCGATCCATGGTACATTATAAAAACAGTGAAGCATGGTTGAGGAAAAATTATGATATGGGCTTGCTTTTAATACTACGGGGTCGGGCCTATTTATCTAATCGGGGGTATAAGGAAAATTCTCGAGGAGGTTATGTTACCCTATGCTGAAGAGGAAATGCCGTTGGTTTGGGTATACCAACAAGACTATGACCCAAAGCATACGTCAAAAAATCCAAAATAATGGTTTGCGCAGAAGAAGTTATCCGTTATGGAGTGGCCTGCTTAATCCCCTGACCTTAACACCATCGAAAATTTGTGGGGGGGTGTTAAGAAGAATTCGAAAGAATTGTGGGAAGCAGTGCGTATTTCGTGGACTCGATGCCACGTAGATGCGAAGCAGTCATAAAAAACAATGGTTATGCAACAAAGTACTAATTGTAAGCTAACATTATTTGTATACTTTCATATAACTTATTACAGTTTTTCTTACGTAATAGATCTAGTACTTTGTCATGCACTGCTATTTTTATGAACAGCCATATATTTAAAAAAACGGTTTTTACTGTGACAAAGCTAACGATAAAAAATCGATAATGCTTATTTTCTGTTATTATGAATAAAATATTTAAGTTTGTTATTAGAAGTTTAATGAAATATATTATAACGTTGATATTGAAGGCTTTTTTGTTTTATTTGGAGAGCACTGCTATTTTTATGAACACAACTGTAACTTTATAGAGTGATGATAAATTATTTGTTACTATTTATTTTTTAAATTAAATTTGAAACAATTAAGTGTAAAAAACTTTTTACTGACAAACGGAAAATTAATACTAATCATAGGTCTGTTTTTAATTCTTACCTTTTGAAAGTATGGGTACATATTTAAAAACTACTGGAAGCAGCAATAATGTTTGGGACGAGGATTCTTTACCAGTTTGCTATAACTTTAAGAATATACGACAGCTCAAAAAACAGTCGTCCGTTGTCACTAAAACCGCTTTTGAAGAGAAAGATAATATCCAGAGAATTATCTATGTATCTTGCCCACGTCCAGTTCAATGCTAATAAAGGGCTTTCGGTGCTCTACAGATCATTTGTTTTTGGAAAATATCAATGAGCATCTACTTTTACACGCGAAAAATGAGGATTAAATATTTTTTTTCTTTAATTGTAAAGATTTTAACAGTTGAAGAAGTGTTTAGTAAAAAATAGAATTAAAACTGTGGTTCTAAGGGTGAAACGTATCCATCACCACACTTCTTTAATAAAGTCTCAGCCATACCGCCATTTTTGGTAAGGATTGTGAAAAAGGTTTTTAAGTTGTACTATATACATATGTACATATGTATATACCATGTACATGTGGTAGAGGATTTGGTAAAGGATTTAGCAAATATTATTTTTAATAGATATAGATGGATCCTTCTAGATGGTTTTGCTGAAACAAACAAAGATAAGACAAAACAAAAGTACCTTTGGGTCAATATCGTAGGTTTTAGAAATACTTAATATTGATATGATTATGATTACCGGCATATTGGAGTTATAAATAACTAAGCTCTGATTATTTACCTGTAATATTAAAAAATCACTGTTAGTTATATACAGAAGCAACAATTAGTTGTTGCTAAAATAATGATACAATAATTATATTTTAAAAACATTTGAATTTTGATTCAGCGTAAATATTTGGACAGGTGTAAATGGAAACATATTAATTGATCCTCAGAGATTTTGAGCAACGATTTTCATAACAATTGATGGAAAGATACTAATTATTCAATTATATGTAATATTCCTCACAAAATAGCGCAAGGTGTTAATATTGCACTTTACAATAGCGCTTACAATAAATTGATTTTTAAGGAAGAATGTCAAAAAAGTGAAACAGCAGCTCTTCTCAATAAATCTTAGAATAGAATAATGTATTGTGGAAACGCATTTTTTGAAGAAAGTTGGCCAACAATTAAAAAAAAATCATAGGAACTAGCTATGAAGTGAATTATTTAAGACGGGGTTGTAGTATCAAATTTATAATTACATATATTCTTCCGAAAGCACACGATACAACATTTTAAACTTTTCCTTGAAGATGCGTTAAGGATATTCAAATTAAAGATGGACCTATAGCAAAGAATAATTTTTGTTTATATGTATCTAATCTATATATATCCGAGAAGCATTAATCACCTAATCTAAGATTATTAGATGCACAATTTTTTTTTTCAAAATAACGCTCACATAAATTTTCAAATTGAATGATTATTAACTAAATGTCCCATTGTTTATGTTAGACTACAGTACAGGTATGGATATGTGTGAACCTTGAAGTTATTTAGGGATAAGAAATGTCTTACCAATAAATTAAAGGCAATTTAAACTATCTTAGCACTAAGATGATATAATGTGCCCTTCATTCAAAAGTTAGTTGCATTATTAAATGCATAAGCTATTTTTGTTAAGCTAAAATGTACGTACATACATGTATATTCAAACCCAGCTCACATTATACTCGATATCAATTGTTAAACCAAGAACTTAACTTCTAAATCAGTTTCATAACTATAATCAATTGTCGAGAAGTGGGTACAATGCACGCTGGACTAAAAAAAATCTATTTTTAGATTGATTCCCAAGGCTGCTTTCCAATATGCTTTTTTGGAAAAATATGCGTCGACAGCACACTTCGAAACGTCCATATCGGTCCAACCATTCTTCTTCGCACTTATGTATATGCATTTCCACTTAATGATTATAGTAGATACGAAAAGAAGGTTAAGGATATAGATCGAAGAGTACCATAATCATACTAACAACCAGAGGTTATATGTACAAATGAAAAGCTAGATTAAGATATGTACTAGAGCTAGAGCAATTGACTTTTAGTGTCTGTTAAAAAGTGAATGCACAATGTAGAGTTAATCGTCTAGGTTAATTGACCACTTTAGGCATGGATATTTATTGATTGAAAATCGTTTTATTCTGGTGGTTCGCGATGTTCAACTGTTTCAAGGTCTAATGTCTTACTTCGCCGAAACAACGAAAATAATCTATATAGACGCATAAGTATAACCTTGTCAGAGATTGCAGATTATTTGGTCCTTTGTTCCGCAACTAAAAATAAATCAAATCAATGAAGTATCCTTACTTTTTGTAAATTAAAAATCGACAACATGGCTTTTTTTGTTAAAAAAACGGTACAAACTACAACAAATAATATCCTTCTGAGTGAATTATCGTGTTGATTTTTATTGTTCAAAATTATATTATAAAATATGTATGTATGTGTGCATGTACCTATAGAACATTGCACATATCAATTTGTTTAACCAATACTAATGGTGCGCGGTAGTGGAACTCGATTCCCTGCCTTAAGTTGAGTTCAAAGTGTTATTAGCTTTTTTGTATATGAAATTAGGTCAACGAGGTAGTGAGTGCATACAAATGCATTTTTATGAAAGAGAAAGCAATATGCATATACAACATAAAGATAAAGAGAAGGGAGACAAAAAATGGATGAATCGCTAGAGACAATTTGAATCAAAGGACGTATAAGTTCCTGACGGTTCAAGGCGAAAAAAATCGATACGGGAATGCGTAATGCGAATATGTACATAGTATACATAAGAGTACTGTACAGTGTACAATGTATTTACATGTCATCGACATCATCATAGCCATCAACCTATAGCCACCCCGTATCGTAGTCGTATCGGGAAAGCTATGGGAGCACCTGTATGATTTTGTTTGCACAGCAAGGACAAAAAGACGACAACGCACTGTTGTTTGTGTAGTTTTGGCTATTATAATTTACTTAGTTTCTATGTGTTTAGTATTAGCCTTTGGCAATTCTTTGATGTTGTACTTGTTGTTGCGAGCACTAACACAATAAAATAAACGGACTTATAAGTTATTGTAGATAGAGTCATAAAGCCATGTTTGCGAGCATAATCAATGTTTTAAAAATTCTCAATAATAATAATGATTTATTCCATACGGACCCACAATCAAAAGATGAAAACATTGCAACTACAAAATAATATGAAACTTCCCCTCTTACGCACTTAGTGTACACATTTAGGCTACAAAATTAGTGGAAACTGATTTTGACGTTTCACAATAAGCTGCTCGTTAAAGATACAAAATCTGAAAAAAACTATAACTTGAATGAATTTGACAAATTGAACATTTCCAATATTACCGACGTTACCGACATACACAGATTCACTTGGAATGAATAGCGGAATAGTGATTGGTGAAAATTCAAAAAAAATTCCCCCCGATGAAAAGCAGAATAGGGCTGTTTGTAATTATAATTAAAATATTGTTTCTGGTAGCCTAATCTGAAGTTTAAAGGCGCAAATTAGCGTCTTCAAATATCCCCACAGAAAGAAAGCACGAGCAGTTGTATGTAATGTAGCTATACAATACGAACGAAAAGACATTAAATAATGGCGATAAAGAGAAAATGATATAAGCCAATTTCTCTTAAGGGAAACCAAAGTCAATTTCGTCAAATCCAAACTTTTAATAGTTTCAGAAATATTTTGCACAGGCAAGGCGAGGCGATGATCACATCAACATTAGCGTAAAATGCAATTTGTTGTTTACCTAAGCATAAGTTTAGTAAATTGTTTAAAAGTATTAAGCTAAACTTGGGCCTCGGTTGAACGAATATGAGACACAGTTCTATTTCGGAGAATAAATAAATGTAGGGTGTCTAGTGCCGCAGATAGCGTCGTGCGAAGCAGACTAGTTTCCTTTAATGTGGGGAGGGTTAACATATAGAATCTCGTATTTTTTCGAAAATAGGACTAATTCAGTTTGTGTCCATACCGATCAGCCAAAGCATTCTTCTTTTAAGGTGTTAAGGTGCTTTCCTGAAACCGCTATAGCAACATCGTTTGCAAAGGCAATCACTGTGAAACCCTCTGCATCAAGACCAGTTAGGATTTAATTTACCACTAGGCACCAGAGGAGAGGGTATAGAAAACCACCTTGCGATGTTCTTCTACTAAAAAATCTTCTGGCAAAGAGTTGCTAAGTTTGTAGTTAATTATTATGCTAGTCAACATTAAATGAATTAACTCCCCAAGCAAACTCTACGTTTAGAGATGTTAGGGCAGATGTGTTCACCTTCGATGTCAAGCAACCATAGTTAATTCTCTATGATAGAGGGATTATTAGAAAGTGCCTACTAGTGCAACGCCGTTTCCACCAATTTACCTTTAAGTAGGCATGTTGAGACGTATACATACGAATACGTATGCGTAAGTCTTGTATCAATACTTGCCCTTAAGTTAGGGTGTCCATAACGTGTTTGAAAAAAGAGAACATTTTCAAAAATTCAAACTTCTACTGTTTTACTCCCCCGCTCACCACCTCACCAACATCCAAATAAAACATATGATCAAATGTTCGTTTCATAAAAATATGTATTTATAAAAGAAGCCTTAAGTACAAACTAATTATAATAAATAACTATAAGTAGGTAATTAGTAAAACTTAAATACAAATTAATTCAAAATATTGCTGAATTCAATTAGATAATTATTACATATATATATCAAGTGGATTATTTTACATAAATATGTTAATTTTTTTCCTCATCTTAGGATGTATCATACTTTTGGGAGCCTCGAATTTGATCTAGATACTTTTTTTCATTTAAAAAGGTATCATAAAACTTATTGCAGCTTAAATCTTTTAAGTTGTAGGCAACTACTAGAATCGATTTGATTGGTCCTACTTTTAAACGATTCCGTTCCTTTGTTCATTGTGAACCCATCAACGAGAAGACACGTTCTATGTTCACATTTTGTCCAGGAATACAAAAAAAGAACTGACACATTTTTAAAAGCTCTGAATAAAATTCAATATTTGAAGACGAATTAAAGAAACTGACCCACTTTTCAACAGATATTATATGTTTTTAAAATTTTCATTTTGGAGTTCTTTCGAAAGAAACTTGTTTAAATAACAAAATTGGTCAAACAACTTGGAGTCATCCAACAAAACTTCTTTAGAAATTATGTAATCGACACTTTTTTCTAAGTCTTCCCATATTAATATCTTTTCTAAATTCATCCATCGAAAACACAAAACTTCTTCAAATTGAAATGTCCACTTTTCTAAATACTCATAGGACTTTTTGTAACAATTAAAGCAGTCTTTCTTAAAAATTTCTACTTCGTCTTTAGATCCTTTTTTAACTAAATTATTAACAATTGATTTTGTAGCTATAGGAATGAAATGTTGATCATATCTGTTCTTTAAAATAGTTTGAAGAGAATCTAAAACCATGGATACTTCTAATAAGGAATTGTTTTCCTTTTCTTATTCTATGGCTTTTTCATTAAACATGAAAGCAAGTGAATGTACAAAGTACAAAAAAGCTTCAGATAAATCAGATTGAAAAAATGTTTTTAAAAGAACAGGACAGTTTATGTTGGATAAAAAATAAACTTTCAAAGCAGGATACACTTGAAGGATTCTATTAATTGCAGAAAACAAAGACAGCCATCTGGTGGTACAGTGACGAAGCAACTCTTTGTGCTCTACTTCAAGCGAAGCGCAAAAGCCTTTTAGATTTTCATTACTAATTGTATATATAGAAAAATAATCGTAGATTTTTATAACTGTCGTTTCGAAGCCATATTTAGCTGCGTTTGAAACTATATGGCAAGCCAACCAAATCCAATTAATTCTTTCCCTATTGAGGATTTAAGTCTGTAAAAAACGTTATTCACGCCTGCTCTCCAAAAATTGTATTGCAGTTATCTGCAGAAAATGAAATGCATTTTTTCCATGTTAAACTTTTAAAAAGTTTGCAAAAGAAAATTGGAAATACTTTTCGAATTTTCGCTACTAAGTTTGTCTAAATGAATTAATTTGGTCTCAACACCATTAAACTTCCATCGACAAAAACGGTGTTTCACTAACGGCGCTTAAAACACTATCGATACAAAAGGGAGCTATGACATGCTTTTGAATTGATCTTGTTTTTGTATGTGCTGACGAAAGGTGTTTTGCGATTTCCGAGTCTTTAAAGATTTCCTTAAATAATTTAGTCGAGCAATCCGTAGACCGAAAACTGAAGTGGTGTTTGAGTGCATGAAGAGCAAGAGCACCTTCTGCAGCGGCTATTTTGTCATCCAGTTTTGTAAATTTCGGGATGAATGCCGAGATAATTTTATTTGAAGTTTCACCTGCTCGCAAGGCATTTGTATGTTTTTTTTTGATGCTATGTGTTGGTCCAAGTCATAACGTCCCTTGTTTGCGATTGAAACCTTAACTTCACATATGGTACAGAAAGCTTCATGCTTGGAGTAACCTGGCTTTGTGGTAAAAAACAAAATCACTCTATATAAAGATATAAATCCGCGGTAGACATCTTGGTTTGCCTACAAGCTAAACCGGAAATCAGCCTCATAAACTTTTTCATAGTATGCGTGTAATTTCTCCTCTAATTTATTAAATTTCCCCAAAAACCTCAGTAAGTGTGTCTATGTATGCGTGAAAACACAATTTTTCTCGTTGAATTCGTCCACATTACAAATACAACAATGTAAACAAATGGGTTTTGGAGGGTGATACGTACGAAGGATTTATATCTTTACTAGAGTGTTTTTGGTGAAAACTTTGAATCTACCTTTTAGCTCTTCATTGAAAACACACTTCCTCTTGCTCATCTTCTTTTTTCTTGAATTTATAGAACTAAAAAAAAATCAAACAGGAACACTCACACTACTACTTTATTTTTTATTTTTTTAACTTACGATTATGTATTCTTTGGTATCTACCTATGTATTTAGTTTTGGAAATTATATAATTTGTGGAATGAAAATTCTTCTTTTAAATAACATAAAAACAGCAGTAAACATTGGGTAACTTTTATTTTTGTATGAATTCAGGTGTCAGGTCTAGACAATATTTTTTGCGTTTAGATTGAAATGTCAAATGGAAATGGAAAAACAGAAAAGAAACACAAAAATTACAACAAAAATTGCGTGGTGAGTTTATGCAGACGGTTAGAAGAGTACAGATGCCGTGCGGTGAATTTCGCAATATTCACATTAATTTGGTCTGTTTGTGTTCATGCATTCCATGTAGTGTTCGAACCAGGCTTCGGTGATGGATTATGAATGGGTAGGTTCCTATTGCAATGTTTTATTTTAGTGGGAATATTAATGAAAAGGGAGTGAGATTACTATTTTTCAGGCACCAACATTTATAAAAAAGAGGACAAAAAAGAAAACATAAGTAAAAAAGAGTACAAAAAAAGAATTTGATGAAAAAAGAAAGAATAGGAAAGATCGTAGTCCAAAAAGAGAATATGTCCTCTTTAAAAGAGATGTTCTGAAAACCCTACCTTAAGTGTATATCAATCAATTATTCTAAGATCTTAAGAAGGAATGTTAATATACTTATAGCTAGGTCTATAGGATTGACCTGCGAGCATTTACTTGCTTTAGGTATAAAAACAACTGTAACTTCTTTCCATGCCGAGATTATATGGACCAGATATATTAATAAAAAATGATTTTCAACTTAAATGTCTGTTCATAAAAAATTTATTTTTCAACATTTAGCAATTTTTTCATAAAAATTAGAATCTACAAAAAATGCTACGTAAAATTGGTTTTCGACTAAAAATCTCGTAAACAAAAATAGATTTCATCATATGCAAATATTGTTGGTAACTTTAATTGTTTTTAGAATAATTAAACTGACAACTTTTTTAACAAAAGACGAAAACCTACAAACCTTTTAAGCATGACAAATCGACAGACGGGATGGGAAGTTATCAGTTATCCCAGCCTCTTTTCTTTTTATGGATTCAGGGGAGTGCTGGTTTTGTAGTGTAGGTGTGGTCCCCTGAAGATACCTACCGCACTTAGACGTAGTCTTTACTGTTCCTTGCTACAGCAAGAACACTCGTTGACCATTAACCGCAAGGGATTTGCTGCGGTATCCTTCCGGCCTTTACGTGAGGCCTTCAGGATTTTTCCAGCTTGCGCCTTTGTTTGTAAAGGTTTTTTGGGAGCCTATCCTTTTCATTTCTGGATTTTTGCAATAATAGCACATAGTAGTTGTGGAAGTGCCATTGTTCACAACTTGCCACTACTGAAATTAAGTATCGCTACCTTCCTACTCTCTTTGCTACGCACAACAGAGGAGGATATATGGATAACCACTGGTCCCTTCTCTGTGAGATACCGGTCTGATAATTTATTGGCGCAACAGTACGTTGAGAACTAGGGCCTAGTTACTTGCATCTCTCAACCATACCTGTGGGCGAGCTGTGAAGGAAGGAGGGAACCTGCAGTCTTAAGCCGAATCCGAACGGCTAATTTGAGAAATCACTTTTCATGGCAAGAATTACTCTTGGAGAATTTGTCAAGTCCTCGCAAGAGGCAGTTCCCATGAAAAAAACTTTAGTTGACATGGGCATGGATCGAACCCAAGACTTCTGGGATGACAGTCCAACGCACTAACCATCATGCTACGGGAAAAGATTCTAGTTTTCGTTTTGTTTTGTATAAGTTGTGAGTAAAATTCATTCGAATATATGTAATTCAATTAACATTGAAGTATTGTATTTATAAAGGAATACACATTATAATTTACCTAAGTATGTTTTGAAAATTATTGGTTTTCGTGTCAAACGTGCATTGTAACCAAAGCTGAAACATAATCGATAAGGGATATAGGGATATTACATTTCTAAGTAGAAACAACGGTTTAGTTTGGTTGTCTTAATTTTGTATCAAATTTATGCTTATAGTTTCATTTTCAGAAAAAAGTAAACACCTATCATTCATAACAGGAATAATAAGTTTCATTTTTTGTATTTTGGCATTTCGGGAATTTTGGTAGTCGGAATTTCGCAATTGTTGATTCTGGATTTTCGGGATTTTGTTTTTTTTTTCGGGATTATGCCCGTCTCCGGGTAAACACACAAGAGTCTCCCCAAACTGTTCGATTTTTTTTTAATTCGGAAGTATAACCAAAAGTCCTCACAATACAACAAAAACATATGAGGCTTTAATTTATTTGCAATTTATATATTATGTTTATATTTGTACATAGAAATGTGTGTATATGTAACTTATTACTCATAAAGTATATTTAATTTTATATTTTCAGGTAAGTTTAAAATGAATGTCCCTACTGGGTAAGTTTAATTTTGATTTTCTTATATTGATTTTATTATGGCTTATGGACGTTAAAATAATTGTAGTTTTTTATTGATTCAAATGTGGAAAACATAGACAGAATTGCAAGATACAACAGAATTGAGCCCTGCTACGATTTGGAGAAACACCATAAATATGAAATAAAATATGAAACAATTGCCTGATGTTATTGGCTATGGTATTGTTGTATTTAAAAAGAAAAAAAAACATTGTAGTCTTGCCAATACAGTTTTAAAATTAGACTTTGGACTATCCAAATGTAGAGCGGTTATGTATGTAAATATTTCATCAATTTATTAAGGTCCATTGCTATATCCCATACCTATGCATATTTCTATTTGCCTAAAATTAATTTCAAATCTACACTACACAAATTAATTACTGTCTCAGAATACGTAACCATGAAATTTCTTAAAATGTACCAACAAAATTATTTTCAAAGGAAGTCTTTTTCCAATAAGATTGTTAGTTGAGATGGTGGGTTGCAGGACGATGTTATTGTATCTAGTTTTTATTTTTGGAAAATGATGTGCCCCTCTCATTTGAGTTTTATACACATATATACATTATGTACAGATAGATTCGTCGTATAACAACACTCTTGCGCTTTAAAAACAAATATCAATATAAGCAAAAAAGGCTCGAAAAAGGATATGTACATCAGGAAATATTTTCTGGCAAAATTCCAGATTCTGTATAGGTATACATATGTACTAAAAGATAATGAAAAAAAAGAAGATATTCTTATGGATAGCACCAAGTTCGTGTTCTGTAACGAATACGTTCTTAAGTTGGAAGCAATGGGAACGAAATGTGTATACTATATTGTACATAGAGGTTCCTTCATATAAAGGAAGATTATGCTATCTGGAGGTGTACAAGTTTACTGTACAAACAGTTGTAAATATGTATGTATGTTTTGAATCATTTTTTTCCGTGTTAGGAATATTGTTTTTTTTCGAATTTATAAACATTACTAGCTGACCCGGCCACGCGTGCTGTGGCTAACTTTTGTTTGTGATATAACATTGTTGCAAACTATTTAAGGGGACGATAGGAGAACATTAGAGATGGGCGTGATTTTTTACATACATAGATGCCATTTGTAAAAAACATGTGACCTTCATGACATATTTTCTACTACCGTTACCCCCTATGCAAATGTACTGGTTTGGGAAATAAAGGGGAAGGACTTTGAACACAATTGATCAACAATTTTGCAAACATCAATACAAACAAATTAAATTTAAATTTTATTTTTATAAAGTAAAATGTGACAGTTAAACTTATAAATGAGGTAGATAGGGCGGATAGTTTAAAATCTTCTTACATTGATATTAATTATTTTGAATTATAAATACTTTTAATTTCAATTTAATTAAGCACTAATCGGTGCACGAAAGTTTTGGTCTTTCGATAACACAAATAGGTTGAATGGTTTTCCTACAGGTGAACATGCAACACATAGCTGCACATGAGGAAAACAAGGATTTTCCAAATCGAAACCATAAAGGACATTGTTTGGCGTTTTGAAGAGTATAGTAGAATCTGACGGTATCATTCGAATACGTGGCAACTGGGCCACTTTTCCTTTAAAAATATTTGCTTCAAGAATATTTCGGGCGATCTTTTTGAGTAACAACCATGTACTGGTGCATAATTTAGTTGGATTTAAATTAGACAGGAGAATAATAGGTGAATCAATCTTTAATCGAAGATTATGTGGAGTATTCCAGGTATATCTAATGAATTAAAAAATTCATTTGAAAAATGTAGTTCACTGTAAAATTCACTGTATTTCGTTTAATACAAAATAAATTTAACATACACTTTATCCTCAGCAACATGTGGTGGTTATGCTATTAAATTGTAGATTATATAAAACGTTTGGAAGTTTGACACAGTTCCATCTATTGAATACTTACTCAATCCAGTCAATAGATGTCGCCATCTGTTAGAATCGTTTGGAGCTAACAAATAACTGCGACAGTATCATAATAGACAAATAATTTGCAATAAAATAATATTGCCATTATAAATTAAGATGTTAGTTATTCATCTTTCAAGTTGGATCAAACTACACACTGTGTTTAATCAAAATTGGATGAGTAGTTTAGGAGTCCATCGCTGGCAAAATTTTATATACCTACATATATATTAAGATAACAATGTTTATAATAATAATGCATCCCCATAAATAAAAAATAACGAGATGCTGTAATTGGCGTAGCTGAGCTCTAGGGCAACACGGTTTGTCATTCCACACCTATTTCAGAATGAAAACTTCTTTTATACCTTCAGTAGATATTCTTGAAGAAACATTCTATATTAACTTGAATGTTTTTATACTTTGTTTTTTATAATTAAGTTCTCTGAAATTGTTCTCTTTTAGAAATATGTTTTTAGAATTTTCATTTCTATTCAAAGCAGTAAAACAATAAAGAACTTTATAAATTGTTTATAAAGACTACGGACTTATTACTGAGAACCATACAAATTTTCAATACGTTATTGGCCCAGACACACAAACCATTGGAAAATAAGGAAAATACGGGAAATTTAAAGAAATAATTGAAGATACAGAAAATTTAAAGATCAAGTTAAAGAATAATTCAAGGCAAATTTAAAGATCAAGGTAAAGAATAATTCAATATATGGCTGACTCGAAATTTTCAATCGCAAAACTAAATAATACGAATTATTTTATATGGAAATATAAAATTGAAATGCTACTGATGAGGGAAGGACTATGGGCAACAATTTCTGAAAAAAGACCGGAGAGCGAACAAGATGTCTGGAAGACTAAAGATAACATTGGAAGAGCAACAATATGTTTATCTTTGGAAGATGATCAATTACATCATGTCCGAAAATGTACAACAGCTAAGGAAGTTTGGACAACATTTCAAACTTATCACGAAATATACCAATAAAGTGAACATGATGCGTGATATTTGTAATCTTCATCTGGAAGAAAGTGGAAATGTGAAAAGTCACATTGGTACGATGCGGGAACTGTTCACAAAATTGCAAAATGTAGGAGAATCTTCGTTCACCGAAAGCTGGAATGTCGCTATGCTTCTGAGCAGTTTACCTCGCAGTTTTGATACATTGATAACTGCATTGGAATCAAGATAAGAAACGGATCTAACGATTAGTTTTGTGGAATCAAAATTAATTGAAGAATACAGGAGACGTCATCCAATTGAAGAAAAAGAATCCCAAAATGCCTTATTATCCATGAAGAAGAGAACACATTTCAAGAAAAACAATTTTGAGGTAGAGTGCTATTTCTGTCATTCCAAAGGACATCTGAAACGGGATTGTGTAAGGTATATTGAATGGAAGAAAAAGCAGCCAAAACAAAAAGTCAATATAGTCTCAACAGAACAGGTGAGTGGAGATTTTTGTTTAGTTGTTTCTGACAGTACTTCTGGGAAGTGGTTTGTGGATTCCGAAGCTTCATGTCACATTTGTAAAGATAGAGATCTGTTTTGCAAATTTGATCCGAACACCAAAAGCAATGTTATACTAGCTAATAGATAGGCAGAAATTCGTCTCAAGCTTTTAAATGAATTTCGTAAAGAAACTACTGTATTTTTTCAGCAAGTACTTTATGTTCCATCAGTTAAAATGAATTAAATCTTAGTAAAGAATTTAACGGCTAAAGGATGTGAAGTTAATTTTAAAGATATCACTTGCTATATTCATATGAATGGACAGTCAGTTGCCGTTGCAAAAATTCAAGAAAGTCTATATTCCTTGTCACAGCATGAAAATATTTTTGTAACGAAAGTAGAATGTGCAGGAAAATGTATACATTATTGGCCCAAAATACTTGGTCATCGATCAAATGACGCAATTTTAGAAATGAAATCGAAGAGACTTGCTACAGGTATGAATATTGAAAGTTGTGAAAATCAAAGTTCTGGTTGTATCTGTCCAATTGGAAAATCGACTCTTGCTCCGTTTCCAAAGAGGATTGATTTTAGTTCAAGGGGGGTACTTGACATAATTCCTACGGATGTTTGTGGTCCTATAGATGTGCCAACTCCGTCCGGTAACAGATATATGTTAGCTTTCATTGATGACTTCAGTCTTTATTGTCATTTATATCTACTTAAACATAAATCTGAAGTATTTGAAAGTTAAAAGAATATATTGCAATGATTAAGAACACAATGAATAAGAAACCAAAGATTATAAGATCAGATAGAGGAGGGGAGTACACTGGAAGCAACATGGTTAACTATCTTAAATAAGGAGGTATAATTATACAATATACGACAGCTCACTCACAGGAAAAAAATGGAGTAGCTGAGCGGAAGAATCGTTCACTTCTTGAGATGTCAAAATGTATGCTTTCTGATGGAAAACTTCCGAAAATTCTATGGGGTGAAGCCATATCTACAGCAAACTACATACAGAACAGGCTTATCACTAGATCTACAGGAAAAACACCATATGAAAGATGGTTTGAGAAAATACCAAATTTGACACATTTTAGAATTTTTGGACAGGAAGTTTTCGTACATATTCTAAAGATTAAGCGAAAAAAGTTTGACGATATATCAGTAAAGATGATTTTTGTGGGTTATGACTCGAATTCAAAAGCCTATCGTATGCTTCAAAAGAATAATCGCATACATATATCAAGAGAAGTTACTTTCATCAAACAAGGATGTATAGAAAACAGATCATATACAGAAGAGAATTATACAGACAAGGAATCTAAAGAAAAAACAAGAGAATTGTTACAGAAATATCAAGAAAAATATATGTTTATTGAATTTGTACAGCCAAAAATAAAACAACAAGATACTGACGATTTAAATTCATTTTTTCACAGCCTTATAGATGAAAATGTTTATGATGAAGAAACAAACCAGCAACGACAAGAACCAGAAACTAACCAGCAAGTACAAGAACCAGAAACAGACCATCCAGGTCAAGAGCTCAGAAGAACAGAAAGGATAACAAAAGGCTTACCACCGGTCAGGTACATCAATCAAATTCAAAATGCAGATCCAGTCACATATAAAGAAGCTATTTCAATCAATTTCAATTCTTTTATTGAGGCTTTTGAAACACAATTTTCTCTTATGTATATTAAATATATAAATGAAATATATAAATGGATGGAAAACCTGTAGGTTGTAAATGAGTTTTTAAGCGCCAGGAAGAAACGAATGGTATAAGATTTAAGGCACGTTTAGTAGCACAAGGATTCACTCAACGTTATGGTATCCATTACGAAGAGGTATTTGCAACAGTTATTTCTCATACAACTTTAAGAACATTATTTTGTAATAGCGGGACAACAGAAACTTTTGATTCATCATATTGATTGCAAGACAGCATTTCTCAATAGTGATTTGAAGGAGGTAGTATACACGGAACAACCAAAAGGTTTCAAATCAAGATAAGAAAGTTTTTTTGCTCAATAAAGCGATATATGGATTAAAACATCAGCGCGTTCATGGAACAAGAACATTCACAATGCACTTGTCGAAAAGTGGTTTACACAAAGTCAAGCAGACCCGTGCTTTTATATTTAAGAAAAGAAGAATGCATTTGTTCTCATTTATGTTGATGATGTTCTTATAGCAGCAAATAATGAAGAAGATATAATTAAATTTAAAGAAGATCTTAAGAAACATTTTGGTATAAGAGATTTGGGATCAATTCAAAATTATTTAGGACTGGAAGTTGAAAGAGAAGGAAGAGGTGTAATTTCAATTTCGCAGTTGAGTTATATTGATAAAATTGTAGTAGAAATCGGACTTTCAGAAGTTAAACTATCAACTATACCAATTGAACCATCCTATGGAAAATCAAACAAAACACAGAAGGAACTTAAAAACAATAAAGAATATCAAAAATTAATTGGCAGCTTATTATATATTGCACTTAATACAAGACCTGACATATCCGCAGCAATTTGCATTCTAAGTCAAAAGACATGTGAACCAACAGAAGAAGATTGGATTGAATTAAAAAGAGTAGTTCCTTATTTAAAAAGTACATCAAAATTTCAACTATCATACAGTGAAGTTAACAATCAACAACTTGTCGGTTTCGCAGACGCAAATTTGAGAGAAGATAGAATCAATCGAAAGTCGAATAGTGGATATCTGTTCCAAGTTTTCGGTGGACTTGTGTCTTGGAGTTGTAGAAAACAGACTTGTGTAGCTTTGTCATCTACCGAAGCTGAATTCATTGCATTTGCTGAAGCCGGAAAAAAAGCTTTATGGTTAAAACAGTTAATATCGGAATTTCAAGATTCATTAAATCAATCAATTCTCATTTACGAAGCCAATTAAAGTTGTATTAAGATGGTCGAAGGTTATAAATTCAACAACAGATCTAAGCACATTGACATTAAATTTCATTTTATAAAAGACTACGTTGAAAAGAAAATTATCAAGTGTGAATATTGTCCAACACATGATATGCTTGCAAATTTATTAATGAAACCTTTGCCAACAAACAAATTTACAAAATTTCGAATGAACCTTGGATTTGTCAACAATATAGAATGAGAAGGGGTGTTGAAGAAACATTCTATATTAACTTGAATGTTTAGATACTTTGTTTTTTATAATTAAGTTTTATGAAATTGTTCTGTTTTAGAAATAAGTTTTTAGAATTTTCATTTCGATTCAAAGCAGTAAAACAATAATGAACTTTATAAATTGTTTATAAAGGCTACGGACTTATTACTGAGAACCATAAAGATTTTCAATAGATATAAAATGCGTTTATTTATTTGTTTATTATGATACAAATTGACAGAGCAGTGTATAATGGATGAACGATTAGGTTAAACAAAGCAGGATTACAATTATTGATCGACCATTTAGTTTTTTGACTTTGAAAGTATATCCATAAGACCGTAATTCACATACCAGCACCTCCACATCGAAAAGATATGCAAAATAACAAACTCAAAAAAAAAAAACAAAATGTTTTTCTTTTCAAGAGTAATTTTGAACAAGAGACTAAAATAAACCACAGCCTAATTAGTTCGGAAAAGTTTGTTTCCTTTCCTTGAATTGTGTTTATCTTTTAAAAGTCTTTCAGAGCTGAACTTGATGGTTCATGTTTTTACTCAACAAAAAAAAGCACTATCAACACACTTTACATATGTGAAAGTGCTGCTGTGCACATGCTGCATCCAATATAATTTACTTGCAAGCAAGTCCCACGGCTCAATGTAGGTACTCGCGTTTATGTTATTAAGTATAGAATATTTCACACCCACTTAAAATCGAAAGAATAAGAATAACAAAATATCACAAATGTGCTTTTGAAGGTGTTTTTCGACATGTCTGGAGAATTTTAAGTGCATTTTAAGGACTTAGTTAAGGAGTAAAACATACATACATGATAGTAATATTAAGCATGTACAACCATTCGTTAAATATCCCTTGAATGGGCAGTTTTAAAAAATTAATGTGCTGCTTGATCATTAAAACAAAATAAATAGACCGTCTCGGTGCGCATTACATTTTTCTTGCCTTATGAAAAGATCATATTCTTTTTTGCTGTTAATTGGTATCACGTTTAACGTGAATAATAGAGAAAGGATGAGTAAGTTTATGTCATCATGTTAACACATTTGACTCAAAATAAAAAAAGACAAGACAATATGAAAAACAAAAAATATTAGAAAGTTAGATTTACTGCTGTGGTTGTTCTAGTTTTAAGTTGTTTATAGGTAGAACAGGTAGTTTAAGTTAGCTTTAAGTTTTATATTAAGGACCTTATTTTAAGTAGCTTTAAGTAAAAATAAATAAGGATCTTGATTTTAGTTTTTCTAACAAATACAAGTATAAATACAATTTAAAGTGAATTAAAATATATCTTAGGGTGAAAGGCATTAGTATTAAGTGTTATAGTTTAACTTAGAATGTCCGTATGGGACCATTAAGTTAGTTGTAAGTTATGGTTATTTTTATGATTTTTTTCATTTTTGTCTAGCTTTAATATTAAATTAATAATAATGAATAAAAAAAAACACTCAACTTTAATCCATTATATCTAATAATATTTTTAAATAGATTTTTTATAAGACGTTACGAGAGCGAGTGTAACTGACAGATGACACCCACACAACTAGAGGTATGTGCGAAGTGTCATTCTTCACGGTGATAATTGTTACAACTATTTCCGATGCCTTTTTCTTACTTAGGAAAGCTGTTGAGAGCTCCTTTTTTGCTCAGGGAGTAAAATAGTAACTGCGTAGATTAGGTTAAATAAAATTATCATAATTTTGAAGATAGAAGGTACACTGCGGGTTATAAGGTTAAAAGCAGACATTTTTGAGAAGTCTATCTATGAGTGGCACTTGCATCCAGGAAACTAATCAACTATCAGTACTCGGTATGTGTATCACAGATCACCTTTTATGAAATGATCACATATTTGATATTGCCAAAAATGCTACCAGGTGCTTAGGACTTCTCCAACGGTGCAAGAAATTTGTCACCCTGTTACTGTAATTTACAAAGCCTTCATCCATCCAAAACTTGAATATAATTTGCATATCTGGCCCCTAAAACAAGTTCAAATCTCTTAAATAGTATTCAAAAAAGGGCTTCGAAAATTTTAAGCGATAGAACTATAATCGAAACATTTACATCGCTAGAACAACGGCGCAATGTTCCATGCGTTTACAAACAATGTTCTGTCGGATTAAGCAGTTGCATTCGACCCCTTAAACGATTCAGCCGTAATACTCGCACTTCCAGGAAATCTCATTAGTTTACTCTTAAGTTCAATTTCGGGTTTACTGTCAAGTATAGAGACTCTTTATTAAGTCGCACATCGAGAATGTGGAATGCGTTGAGCAACTCTGTTTTTCCCTCCCATTTTGATGTTCAGAATTTTTGAGCCAATGTGCACTGGTATCTCCTCTTAAATCCTTCCCTACTTTCCTAACGCACGCACTGTGGGTACTAATAACACCTTGAGTGCCTGTAAATTATAAAAAAAATATATACCAGTAGTATTTCTAACTTTAATTAGATTAATTTAATGCATTTCGGCACTGAGTATACATATGCGTCTAAAGAGAAACTAATTACAAACTGAACAGTTAAAGTACATGTATTTACTTATAGTTGTTACACATAAAAGGGAGAGTATACTCAGAGATGGGTATACAGTACTAATTACATTCGGAAGGAACCAGTTTCCTCAGTTTTGTAAGCATAGGACGTTGACTATATTACAAATTCCCTCTGGCCTCTGGGGCATCAAAGAGCACCATTTACGTATGTATATTGAGTAAGTTTGGTATAGTAAAAACACCTCTAGTAGCGTGTGCCGCAGCGGCGGCGCAGCGCATCACCACCTTTCTAAATAGTCAAATCGCACGTTTCCAATGAGTGATTGATGATTATACGACACCATCATACAGGCACTGACAAAACGTGAGGATTTGATTGATTCGCTTTGGAATAGGACGCCCGGGAATTTTTAAATAACTCAACAGAAGCTAAACATATGTTTTCAGAATACTTATTTCATTTCATTTTCATTTATTCATATATACTAACTTTACACAGTAAGATAGAATCTTTTTTGTTAGTGTAAGTTTCAATGGTTTACAATTATTGTTAGATGTATAGTAATCAATAGCATAATTTTAATAATAACAAGCTTAAATACAGTTAAAAATATAATAAAATAAAATAATAGTAACAAAAAAAAGCAATTTCTAAAAGAGAATAATATACAATTAATCAAGTCATCATCATCATGAAAAAGTCTCGAAATACTGCCTCAGCTTTACCCTGAACAGGGTCCTGGAACTTATCATTCTAACCGATTGTGGAAGGGAATTCCATAGTCTAATCGCATTAATAAAGAACTGACGCTCGGAAATTAAATATTTGTATCGAATGGGCACAAGGTCACAGCTTCTATTGGAACGCAGGAAACTTATTTTATTATATAGGTACGAGGGTTGACACGTTTGCATAACGTCATAGAGCAATGTAATCGTTCTTTGTTTCAGGATATTGCCAAATGTTAGGCCATATAATGATTTGGCGGGAGCAGAAATGTGGTCAAACCTTCTTCGTCCGTAGACATATCTAGCAATGCTGTTGTAAGCTTCATTTAAGATTCGCATATGCTCAAAATCACAATTCGAAAAAATTTCACAGCCATATAATAAAATTGGCATGAGTAGAGTTTTTGCAAGAATTTGTCTTGTGATTAAAGGCGTTATTCTTTGTGTCATTAGCATAGCATACGAAGCCAATCATACATTTTACCCACGGTAGAAATTATGTGGTCATTCCAATTGAGTGTCTTATTAAAAATCAGTCCTAGATTCTTCACTGGGAAAATACGTTGTATCTACCGACTTTCTTGATATAACAATGCATTTGGATTATATCGGAAATATTTTTTTAATCTTTAAACGCGACAATATATATGTACTTTTAATTTTTTCCCCAAAAATATGTGATTATGGTAACTCTTTTCGTCTAAAACATTTCAATCAATACTACAATTTTGTTATTTATGATGTTGGCCTTATAATAATGTTATAGTAGCCGACCTGACCAGATAAAATGTGACTAAGTATAAATCTGCAATATATTTAATGAGAAATATAAAATTGAATGTGTGCGTAAGCTGTGTCTGTGGTAATGACTTAAAATAAAAATAAGTTCTTAATTTTAGATCGACGGCAAGCTTATTTAAAAAAATGTAACTGGCAAAAAATGGAAACATTTTTAAACACATCTAAATTATTAAGATGAGAGAAATTTAAATTGTAAGTACATATAGAATAACCCAGAGGAATATACATAAGATTACCAACTGTAAGAGGGGACCATTTGTTTATACACTTTTCTTAATTCCAACAAAGAAGTTTTCGTTTTAGAAGTTTTTAAATTGAGCGCGACCAACGAACGACGAATGAATTACAAAATGTGAGTTTATATACGTTTGAAGACATATTTCCACACAAATTCTTAACAAAACGATAGCAATTTAGTGTCTATTTGATTTATGATACATACTTTTACTTTTCAATATCGTATATTAATAAATTTGAGAAAACAAACTTATTCGTCGCGAAAAAAATTATAGTTGATACGAACTGTCAAACTTTATTCGCGTTCCATATTATCCACACTTGCAACGAATAAAATAATCGCGCGTACTTAACCTAAAAAAATCATTCTTGTTCTTGTTTCAGTGGTGAATGGTGTTTGGCTGTGGCTCCTTGTCAAACTTTATTCGCGACGAATTAAAAACTCTCATGTGAAAGAAATGTCAAAATCGACGAATATTCGTTCATTCGTTTGTCGTTGGTCGTGCTCATGTGAATTGTGCTTTACCTCTACATAATGTAGCTTAGGTAAGAAATAAAAAGGCTTCAATTCTGTTGTGTCTAACCATTTAAAAAAAAAAAAACAGAAATATTTTGTAATTAAGGTTACAGATGCAATCACCAGCATTTTATACAATTATATTTACAATGTGAAACAGTGATATAATGGATTTATTCATTTTTCACTCGAACGACACAGTTCCGGAGTTGTTGAAATTACTTAAGTAATAGATATTATTAAGTATTTTGTGTTATCTTATGTGTCCGTAAAATAATAATTTTGACTTAATTTTGCTCATTATTTTAATTCTAAATCTTTTTTTATTTATTTAAAATTGAAAAAATAGGATACATATATGTATTTTGAGTTATTACAGATAACCAATTCGTTTTATTAAATAATGTATGTGTCGAAATAATTTATCGTTTCCATCTATAAATGGAAATGGTTGGTGCGTAGAACTATCATGAAAGTGGTCAACATAACATTTTTTTAAGGGTATTGCCTCTTGCGAGGTTTACAGATCCTCCAAGAGTAGTTTTTCTCATAAAAACTTTTGCGCCACCTAATTTATTCATATATTAAGTATTCTTACGAGGTAAGGTTATGTTGAAGTGGAGTATGTCAGTTGTGGCCATTGTGATACCATATAAATCTTGAGGCTTTCTGATTAGCTCAAGAAACCAATTAAAATTCCTTACGAAACTTAAAAGACTGATGATATAAGTGTGTCTGATACCATTCAGATGAGTGCACAAGAATTCTCCTAGTTAGGTCCTACATTTGTTGAGCTCCATTTCCTCGGCCATATCTTCACTTTCTGCAAAAGCGAAAACTAGCCACACTCAAGTTTTTCGGTAGGGATAAAATAACGGCGAACGTATACGACCCACCGAGGACCACATTAAATGTCACGCGCCAGTTTTAAACTTAGTTTTAAAATAAACCCAAAGTTGTCTACAAATGATTTTGCATTTCTTCAGGTGACCGTTGCAAACCATAAAGTTTAATGACGGACGTTTTAATTAGTTCAGTTTGTCTGTGGTCGTTTTATTTTGATGAAGACTGATATATATATACAAAGACAACGTACGGAAAATATGGTGTATCTTATGTATATGTACGTGGAGAAAGATGCCTTTAAGACTTGGAAAGTTTGGAAGTAAATTTATTATTTAAAAATTATTACTGTGTAGTGGCGAGGAAAAAAATGATTAATAATAATTAAACTATATTTATGCATGTATTGTATAGTATGTACTATACTATGAGCTGTTTTTTTCACAAATTGTTGGCTTTTTGCGGCAAATTCGGCAATATTTTTTTTTACAAATTGTTCAACATAAATAAGTCAGTTGGCCCAACAGTCCGTAAAGAGCTAGGGCCTTGTGGCTTAGGTACAATTTGAATGCCAAGAATTACTCTTAAAGGATTGGTCAATCCATCGCAAGAGGCAGTACCCGTAGCAGATAAATCTCTTTTCAAATCCAGTAACCGAGACTTTTTATGTTGTTATAGAGAAAGGGGAGTGAATTTACTTTTAAAATTCTTCGTATTTGTAAAAAAAGTAGTTTAAAAATAATTCTTAGCTATAGTAATATTAATATAATTACTGTACACCATCTTTAGATTTAAGGTAGATTATTTTTTAATAATTTTAAAACTAGTTTTGAAGAAAGTCAATAATAAAGGGGGCAAGATGATCTAATATACGATTGTATCGTTTTATCCTGTCACGTGCCAAACGAAACTCATACTACAAGATCTAAAACCCTGTCCGAACCAATCGTTTAAGAATAAATCTAGTGTCCAGCTGCTTCCTCTTCAATTATTTTCATCAATCGCAAATGCGTTCTGTGTTGCAGTAAAAGATATTACCTGCATTATGACTTGAAAAAGGAGGCATTCAAAAGGAGGCAGGGTCAGACAAGCTATTCGTGCAAGTTGTGCAAATGACCAGGGTGCTGAATCTAAAGGGCGCCTTGGGCAAGCAACACTCAACCTTCTCATTTCTCTTTAATTCACACCGTTATTGATATTTATTATATTATAACCAACAGTTAATTCTTAATTTATAGAAAGGTATACATATATACTTTTCCAAATATAAGTCTTTGTTTACCTTCTTATTCACACCCACACTTCCGTAGAAAAAAAACCTACAACGCAAAATCTACAAGTGCACGAATCTGTTCGCCTAAGAGAGATACCTGCCTCACCACAGTGTGTATTAGTGAAGACATATTTATTTTATCTTCATAGCCTATGCAGTGTAAAAAAAATTAACCCCAAATTCAGACAAATAACAGCACGCAAAAATAGAAGTTGCGCCTATGAATTAAACTCTATCGGTTGAATGTTTTTTGTTGTACTTTATGAGTGCAATTTTACCTTTGTCGTGTCCAAGACGTCCAAGGGATTAGTTTCACTACGGAAAAATTTGAATAGCTAAAGGAATATAACAATTTTTTTATTTTTAAACAATGTATGCTAGTGCTCTAAAAATGTGTTGTTGAAATTTGTAAAGAATTTTGTCGTTTGAAGTCTGAAGATTTTGATGGTGTGGAAATGCATCAAGAGTATTCTTTTATCTCTACTTGTAAATGGAGACTTTTAACCTTTGAAGTCCTTAATTATATTTTTAAATATGATTTGAACACATTCCCAGCAGTAATAGCACTTCAAATATTTAATACGTTACCTGTAACGGTAGCTTAGACCAAACGTAATTTTTGAAATTGAAATTAACACAAAAAAATTACCTGAGGTCAACAATGACTCAACAAAGATTAGTTGACTTGTCGATAATGGCTACAGGAATTTGTAATTATCTAATTAATCAATTAT
Organism: Eupeodes corollae; assembly: GCF_945859685.1. Taxonomy (NCBI): domain Eukaryota; kingdom Metazoa; phylum Arthropoda; class Insecta; order Diptera; family Syrphidae; genus Eupeodes; species Eupeodes corollae. Next base: position 84,104,042 of record NC_079148.1, read on the forward strand.
GTCCTTATTTATTTATATGTTTTTGAATTATTTTTTAAATACTTTCTGCTTGAAAAAAAAAATATTTTGTTCAGTTTCAATATTGTTGTGTTCTATTTTCAACTTTAGTTTACAATTATTTTTGTATTCGTTATTCGTTAGTTGTGTTATTTTTGTGGTATGTATTATAGGAATAGGCCTCTTGGGAATACCTTTTTAAGAAAAGCCTATAGCCAAGTCTACCGCTTGATATGGGTAATGGGGGAATGACTTTATCCACCTATCACCGCAATTGGGGGCCAATAATGAAATAAGGTTAAATCATGTATTGATGCGAACTGCAAAGAGGTTCAAGGAGAAAGAAGTGAACTTCAGGTATTTTCAAGCCAATTCAACTGAGGAAAACGGTAAAAGGTTAAAGCAAGCCAGGAAGGCCTGCAACGCCCATATTCGAAGGACCGAATTTTGACATGACCAAAAATTAGGCTGACAAATATTGCAATGTCCCAAAGGCCGTAAGAATTGTTGGTCATTCTTAAAAAACATGAAAAATTCTTCCTCGGTCCCTACTACACTCCTTTAGTTAGCTCTATTGAGAAAGCTATCTTGTTAGCAAGGTAGTTCTCCGAAAATTCCACCTTACCTGATGTCATGGCTCCCCCAATCTCGACATCCTCGGAATGTGCATCAGCAACCACCTTTTGTGGAGAAATCACATACGCGATGTAAATAATTTAACCGTAATACCCGTCATCAATCCATCAGACCATTAAAGGTACACAAAACCCTTTTAGAGTGCTCTAAGTATAAAAAAAGATAGCTAATTTAGTTAGGGCCGGCCCTGAACATAACAACACCTTGCAGATGTGGCTCAATACTCATTAAAAAAGAAAGAGTCCTACCTATGTACTTCATAAATTAATGATCTTAAGCCGCAATTTAAAAACAAAATTCTTGCGCTAATCTTTTTTGTTTTAAAAATTTGTATAAAAAGAATAGGAAACAGGCTTCGCCTGGAGTATATTCCCTTGAAGCAGATGTTTTAATTTTAAAGACGATTGTATGTTTAGTTATAAATTATATCATACATACTTAGGTTTGGGTATTTTTCAGGTAATTCGTACATCACAAAAGATAACTATGCAGTTGTATCCAGAACAGGACACCACAGTCTGTCTGTTTTACGTTTTCATTTGGTAGGCTCTTCATAAATCTTGAAGTGTGAATAACCAAATTATTCTTAACCAAATCTAAAATTCAAATTATATGTTCAAATTAAAATAAAATATAATATGATGGTTTGAAATACTACATTATTTGCCGCTTCAAAGATCTTAACGTTTAAATATGACATTTACATTTAAAAATACTCTTACGAGCACTTTTACACACTGATTTGATATTGATTTTAGAGGGGCTCGTTTTTGTTACACGATAAGTCATCTTCATATTTCTTATATGGTATATTTCATATACCATATTATGATTTTTGAAATGTGTTGGTCCAATGTAAATACATCCACTCTAAACTTTTCTTTATTTTTTATTTTGGAGATCCTTTTTGATAAATATACAGATTCTGAGGACCTAATCTTCTGACAGCAACAATATTTTTGTCTTGAATGAAGAAATAAAATCGGTGTATTTTATTCATCTTTCGCTTCTCACGAAATAACATTTACTATAAGGATTGAATATCGTAGTTTCAAGTTGGTCAAGCTCTCATTTGAAGTTCATAATATTAGTGAAAAAAGTAACCGGTAAATTGTGAAGAAATTAGAAGACAGTGCATAAAAGTTTTGCATTCTTGTTCAAAAAAATTGCTCTTACGAGTGCAAGTGTTGTCTAAAATGTGCGAAAAAGATTTTAAAAATTAACTCAAAAGAATTACATTCTGCAATTCCTCCCAAGACGACATTTTGAATCATATTGTTTTCTGCTTTTATGTTAATGGCAAAGTTCAGACCTTATAAAGAAATACATATTTGATCAAAAATATATCGCATAGAATTTTGATTAGCTTAATTTTTGAAGCAAAAAATCAATGATCTACAGGATCATATACATACTTATGCCATTTTTTATAATTCCAATAGCTTTTATTTGATATTCAATCGTGAATTATGACTAAAATTTTGAGCATTCAATGAGCAAAGCGCCAAATGAAGAACTTGCCCTATAAGCCACTTAATCAATTTATGTGCTTTGTTTTCATGCATATCGACAGAAAAACTTCAAAACGTTGGACGGCTTGGCGCGCTGCGGCATTTTTTTAAATGCACATACGCAAAATGTTTGGTGTCGTAGATTAAAGTATAGCTAAATTAATCATGCACTGAAGGCCAATGTTTAGGTGTGGAGCAATAAGTTTTTGTTTGAAGGTATATGTTTGACAGATGATAAATTTCTAATCGAAACCAACAACTAGGTTAGATAGTCACAAAACTGTATCATCACTAAAAGTTTTGTTGCGGCACTTCAGGTGGCGAAAGCTCTTCTCACAATTTTCACTCAAAAAATAGTTGCATGATCACCTGCATTTAAATATTAAGGAACGAAAATCGTGTTCATGTGTACCTACCCATATTATATAGGATTAAATTTCACTAAAAATTCATATTAGAGGTTAACCCATACCCTGCAAATATATGCAATATTAAATTCTGAAATTCATATTACTTAAGCGAAGCGTTGTTTGTAATTTTTCGTAATATCCTTGGATACATTTTTTGGAGTAAGCTTATAACGAAATTGAAATAATTAAAAAAGATGCCATGACCTTAATCATAAAGAACTAAAATTACTCTCATGTAAAAAATGCATGTATATAAAAGTTGTTAGGAAGTAACTTTTTACAGTGTAACTTAAACTGTTTCACACAGCGGCAAGGAGATAATTTTTAAATGTGATGTGTTTCGAAAGGCCACACAAACTGTATGTATCTAAAATTGGTGTTGTATTGTATTCATCATGCCCAAGCACAAATGCAATCAATAGGCAGTATATAAACAGACAGATCAAACTGCGCTTGCACCTGACTTAAAGGACGCTTTATTTCCATAATCTAATGTTGTATCACTTATTTTAACTGCTCCAAATCCACACTTAACCGCAAGTTCGAACTGTGGATAGGTAAATAGAATCAAAACTTACAATTTCAACTTACGTTTAATGCTTATTGGATGATAAATTCAATTCCTGTCGACTTGATTTTCGTTAAGCGGTATGAGGGCCTAAGTGAGAAGGCACGTTCGGCGCACGTCTAGCGCACGAAGACTGTGATGCAATACGATATAGTTAAATTGATGCGAAAAGACGAGGGAGTTTTCATATGGTTGTGCATGTAGAGTCTAACAAAATTGGCACTTGCAAAAGTTTTATTATAACATGAAATGGTGCCACAGATCACTGCCTTAAGTACAAACCCAAGTGAAGCCCGAACTTCCTACTGACTGACGTGACGCACGTAATGACTATGACGATGGCAAGGATAGTCATAATATTAAAATGGTAATCCCATTTGGAATGAGAAAAAAAATTGTCTGCATTTGGTTTTTGGTTGAGATATTTGTATGTATGTATGTTTTTGTTAAGCCTTAGATATATAGAAGGGAACAGAAAGGAGAACGACGCATCCTGCATCCGGCTTCCTGTTTCCTGCATTGATTCTGTTGGATTTTTCTTGAGAATGTACATTTCTGTATTTATTAACACATTTGCATATAATATATAGAATATGCATGCAAGATATTTTTTGTTTATATTTGATATGTATTTATTTATAAAGCAGCTGTAAATTAATTATTCTTTCAGATATTTTGATAAGAAATGTTTTTATGCAATTAATAGTAGATTAATGTATCCTTGAGAATAACATATTTACAGAGAAAGCTAACAAAACAAAACATTTAGCATCATGCGTCGATTGATGCTTGAACACAATGACCTCCTTTCTAAGAAGATAATGCTTCAGCGAAATAGCCAAATGCATTAATACCCTTTAAAAAATTCAACCGTAATACACGTGCCTCCAGTATACCCTCGAATCCAATTTCTGTCGTACTGTCATGAACAGAGATTTGTTCTCTAGGCGTACTACGAGAATGTGGAATACCTTACCACACTCTACCTCCTCGGTAATTTCAATATATATTCTTTCAAACCCTCTATTGATTTCCTAATGCTGTACGTTGTCCTCGGCGTCGACATAATAAGGGCTACTAAAATTTCTTGAGTGCTCTCTTATTATTTAAACAACAATTATTTTAAAAGCAAATGAAGACAAATTTGTATTTTTTATTATTTGTATTCGTTATCAAATTTTGAGTTCATAACACTTGGTCTCTTTTGTACAAGCATTCTACATGAAGTTAACTAAAATTGGTGGCTAAGATCCTTGCGCTTTTAACATATTTCTGCTTTTTTATTTTATGTTAACCCAGGGAATATTAATAAAAGTTAAAGAAATTGTCCTAATTTTTGTAGTTGTTGTCGGACTCAGTGGTCTGGTGGGTTTGGTAGATTTGCTATTTTACCAACTTGAATTCAACCAACCGTCTGAATTTCGAAATCGCTATGCTAGCGAATATAAACGTTTTTTTCTAATTGATCAGCAGCATATATAAACTGCGGGTTAGTTAAAAATACCGATACTGAACTGAGTAGGCTTATAATAGAAGTACAGATTCGATCAAAATTTATATTTTGTATACCTTTAAAATGCCAGAGACACAATGTGATCATAAGGAAAAAGGGAAGGGTTTTAAAAGAGGTGAGGGTGTATTATAGAAGTCTTGAACATCGCAATGATGGAGAAAGATAGCGTGTAAGGTATTCCACAATCGCGTATTATTAATGAAGGCCGAATCTATGGACTTTGTACTCAGCTTTTATTTAAGGTTCTTAACTAATTCTTGATTCATCAAAATGATGGCAACCATATTTAAATTGTACAGAAAAGTAATTTTGTCAGCATGTTTTTAAACGTACTGTTTGTAAGTAAAGGGAGATTTTTTAAAAGCCATAGGAAAATTTTTCAAAAAAACACAAAATTCCGAAAAATGCAATAAATCTTTATTTGAATCAATACGGTCTATATAATTTAATGTTTAAAGATTATTTCATGCAAATGTTGACCTTGGCTGAGCCTCAAATGTTACATCCGCTTAGTCCAATTTTGGCATACTCTTTTCAACATTTCGGCAGTTATCTCACGAATAAATGCTTCAATGTTGTTTTCCAATGCGTCAATTGAAGCGGGCTTGTCTGTACAGACTTAAACATAGCCCTACGAAAAATAGCCTAAAGGCGTTAAATCGCACGATATAGGCGGCCAATTGACCGGTCTCGAAATAAAATGTTCACTGAACTCGCCTCTCAATAAGTCCATTATTGCGAGTGCTGTGTGGCATGTGGCACCGTCTTGTTGAAACCACATGTCATGCAAGTCAAGCTCTTGCATTTTGGGCAAGTTGGGCAAAAAGTTGTTTATCATCTCACGGTAGCGCTCACCGTTCAGGGTAACGGTACGATTCGCATCATCTTTGAAGAAGTCCGGTCCAATGATTCCACCATCCCAATCGATATTTGATGGTCATCATTAACACTGGCCGATACAGTTGCGATATTATCTTCAGTTCGCACTCTACGTAAGCGTGTTGGTGGTTTAAATTTTGTGCGAAATTTAGGCACAATAGTCCGAATAGCCGTTCAGTGGGTCGATTAAACAGGGCATAAAAGGAAGAAGATAATAAAATTCAATAATTTACAAGCGTTGTTCGTTTGTAAAAAAATTCATGGCAAAATTATAGACCAAACTGAAGATGAAAAAACATAAGTCAGCTGTTAAATCAGTGTTGCCAAAAAGATAATGACTAAAAAATCACCCTTAATATATATTTTTGCATTCGTGTATCCTCTATGAAAGGAATAGTTATCAATTTGTTGAAAATAGTTAACAAGAAATTAAAATAAAGGGTATGATCTTTTAAAGCTGTTGTTTTGTATACAGCAAATTTTGAATTTTGAATCATCTATCCAGTTAATAGTTTATGAACAAACAAAAAATACAAAATATTTCTTATATGGGCCGAATCGTAATTGTCAATATGATGATTGATATTTTCAAAAACGACAAATATTTACTGGCTATTTTATACATATTTCTAGGATCTCTAAGATTTCTGTATTCTCTGAAATATAAACAATTTCTGTTTTTGCTTTAAAACGCTGGGATAAGAATTTTTACAATTCAATTATTCTCTACGGCACTCTTCAAAAAGTAAGAACAGAAATGTCAAGCCAGGGGTTAAATTCTCTAAAAATATGTTCTCACGAGTAACGATTTGTCCACTCCTTATACTATTATGAATAATTGAAAATGAAATCAGTTGTGGGCGGCAAAATTGCACCTTGAGCTCGTGAATAATTCAACTACTATACCGTATACCCTCTTGCCTGCCGGTTGACTGCTCGACCGTCCAACTAAGGAGTTACTTGCAAGCAATTATGCTGTTAGTGCTTTTTATCGTTGGTAGGTATTTAGTTGAATGGGATGGACAAAGGTGAGCTCAGCATTTCGACAATGGCATCTAAGGATTATAGATCTGTGAGGGTTCTTTGTTGGGATTTTTAACTAGATTTTTTTCATAAAATTTAAAAACTTAGCTTGTGCCATCTTTTCTATCATTCAATAAAAGATATATTTTAATGAACAATGCGATTCGGATTATTTAATTTGACCTGATGGCTTAAATAAACATGGTTTTAAAAAGATTATTTGCTTAGGTAACTCTTTTTTAACCTTTGTGTAGACTTTTAATTGGGAAAAAGTTTGATTAATTTGATTTTATGGTCTTCATAAAACTTTCTTAGAATCAAATAGAAAAGAAATTCAAAACAAAACTAACATTGAAAATCATAAACAATTCTTATGAAATAAAAAAAATTCCCATTTAAAAATAAATTAGGTGGAACAACAGCTCGTAGGAAATTATTGCCTAGTGACTTACTAAACCATTGCTGTGTGCGAGCGTTGTCAGTAATAAAGGGGACCTAAAATTTCTATGCTGGCACTTTCTACGACATATGGAAATTACGCACTCTTGCAGTATCTCACAGGCAGGTATTGAGCCCAAGACTCCTGGCATGACAGTCATACACACTAACAATCAAACCACGCACGGCCACTAAAAACTTAGAATTAAAATTATAAAATAAATAAATAAATACAATTGTCATTGTGTATAAAAATATTGGAATTGATAGATGAAATTTATTGTAGAGTTTTGGTTATAAACTATCAAAGTAAATCGGATATGCGTAAACCATAATAGATTTGGTATTTCTTGACATTCCTGACAATAGTACTCGCACAAAGAAATGGCTGAGAGTTGTAAGTCACTAGGCCCTGGTTTCCAACGGACTGGTGCGTCACCCAATTTATTTTATTTTTCTTGATTTTGAACCTGCTTCTTAGCTCTAGTTTGTGACCGTCAATGAATTGTTTTGAAAATATAAACATAGAAAATGTAAATATAAACATGACGAGAGTGGCTGAAAAGAATGCCATTCAAAATTTAGATGGGCCAGACATGTTTAAAATAAGAGACCATTAAACACCGTTGACATTGACAGTCGTCGTAGACGTTCTAACATGGTCGAAACCGTTTATTGGGTAGACCACTAGAATCGGCTATAAAAGATGTTATTTTTGTTTTGTAAAACTATTGAGTGTAGGCGAGTAAGCCTCTAATTTGACTGTTGTCTTTTTATTTTCGAACATATGAAAAGATATTACGAAAGTTCCGCATTTAAGAAGACATGATGTGCAGCTCATGAAGTCTTGGATAGCAATGTAAAACAAACCTTTTTTATGTAAAACGTTGATACTGCATTAAATATACATGTTAAAGTCATTCCACTCAACTCACTAAATATAACGCCACAGGTATAGATATGTCTGAATAACATAATTAAAAATGCCAAATTTCAAAATTCCTTTAATTTCTCAATATTTGCGCTTATTGCATTATGTTAAATTGAAAAAATACCAAATATTAATTTAGAAATAATGCTGAATGGGAATTCACCCTGCTTCATATTGTTTTCTTCCCCTTAGAAGCAAATAGAAAATAAAGAAAAGCTACGAATGGGTATAAGCATTTATTTAGTTTTATAAATATTTTAAATCTCATAATTAAGGTGATGGGTAAGAAACTATAACCCTATGATTACTATAGAAATCTTTGGTATTTGAGCTTTGTTCATTTGGGGATATCTTTCAGTAAAATCCATCAGCAAAAACTGAATTTGAATTATTGAACTGATCATAGCAAACCGTTTTACGTCATTATAGAGGTATTAAATATCCACCAGCGCCAAAGTCGCATTTTTTTATGCTGGTGATGTTATGTTGACATGTGTCACCCAGCAGTTAGTAAGAATTAAATTTCCTTATTAATTTTTTTTACGAAATAAATTCAACTTTAAAGGCATTGTTTATACATATATTTGAAAAAAAAAATACTTAAAATCTGGCATAAGAATTGTAATATTTTCAAAAATGATAAATTCAACCTTATATCTAAACTGGTTCTGATTTTTACTTAAATTCAAGTACAGTTAAGTAGCTAAACCCAGGCTAGACCGAGATGCTGCACATCTGCTTAAAAATATTTCCTTGTGAAACATTCACATTATGTATTGTATCTATTTATCCGTACTGCAAAATAATGGACTCAACTTTAACAGATACAAAAAACGGATGCTCACAACACTCGAATGTTATAAACCATAGAAGTTCTAATAGCAATGCGAGACTGCTTAAGACAATGACAAGTATCCACGTAGAATAAGATGGAACTCTAGATAGGTACTCGTATATTTCCTCTGTACACTTCGCAAACAGGGAAACTTAAATGATAACTCGAATGGACAAAAAGCGAAAAAATAAAGTCATATGAAGATATCAACACTGAGTTTTTTTTAGACCATACAGTCTTTTCTCTTTTCGTCTCAAAACATTGCAATGGGTCGTAGGCGTGGTTGGCAGCAAAAAGTATAAAATTTAATGTTGGGATGTATGTATGTATGTTGTATGTATTTATAACAAACTGGCTTAAATACAACAAGGCATAAAGATACAGTCTGCTAATTTTTGAAAAATGACAACCTTGTCGCCGCTGAAGAAATGTTGACTGAACTATGCTGTAAGATGTGAGTAAGGAAAACGATGACGACAACGAAAACACTAGAGTACTAGACTACCCCTACTGTGCATATTTTGTGTGAATCTTTAGAGACTTATTCAAAGAAGACAGAAAGACGTACTCGTTCTGTACCTATTTTATATATGTATGTACATAACTGCGTAGAGTATTTGTATACCAACAAAACTTCGTTTATATGGCGCACTACTCCTTGATAATGATGGCTAACAAGAGGTAAGTTAACAGACGATAAAAGGGTGGTGGTGGTTAAGATGAATTGGAGTTGGAGTTAAATTCCTACGTAACTTGATGACGATGCAGCTAAGCAAAATTTATTACGTATACGCCATTATCACCATCATGAATTTGTTGCCACTCTCTTCTGAAAGTCCACTCCACAGTCGCAGTCATGAAAACCACTCTCTACTGCTTTCTTTGTGGTAGATACTAGATACAGCAACACGGATAGAAATAAAGCAATCCCGAAGGCCAAAGCGGAATTTTCATTCGATTTTCTTTTTAGTTTATCTTTTCTTCATCTTGCTCGCTCGTTCTGTCGCCTTCGTCACTTCACTAGTCGTCTTCGAATCGAAGAAGTGGGTGTTGGTATGAAATATGAATGGGTATACATATGTATGTAGGTAGTTGACGAACTTTTTCTGTATACTATACACTCGTACTAGTTCGGGAAATGTAAAAATTGTAGTTTTGCCGAAATAAAATACTAAAATACGAAGACAATTCAAATGTTGAAAGTCTTTATTAACATATACGAATTATTCAGTTGTACAGAAACCTTTTTGTATGAATAAACGTAAAACAAGAGTAGCAAAAGCGGAAGATTTTGCCTCTCCATTTGCTTAAGCTTCCGTGTAACTGATTGGTTTAAATACTGGTATAGGTACTCCTTTTGGTTGGCCTGTGTCACCTGTGTGGATTGCAATGAATGTTGTAAAGGTGTAAGAGATCATACCTATTTGTACGTATTGTCATACCTACATACATATATGTATATCCACAGGGTCTCAAAGATTATTTCTAATAAATAGGTTAATATCATTCATAAAAGGTATAGTAGCAGGAAAACCAAGACGCTATTGACATTTGCGACTTAACTAGACTAGATTCTAAGCAGTGTTTTTCAATAAAAACTGGAAACCTTATGTTGATGATGCAATGAACGGTTTTTTGATAGGTATATTTAAATTTAAAATTAGGTATGAATTAACAAAAGTGGATTTCATAAAATACCTGGCTTTCTTTTATGTAGTTTTTATTTTGATGTTAACAAGATTTAATATTATGAATGACTTACTCATAAGAAATTATGGAATTGTTTTTTTTTTTATTTTTTTTTTAAATTAACCAAACAATAGTTGTCAGCAGAGATGAGTACTTACTTCATATGTAGCAGATCTACTTCAATAATTTTTGTTTGCATCTGCTACGTAGCAACCTCTTTCTACATCGTTTCATTACACTTTTTCAAAACAAAAAAAAGAAATAAACTGGACGTAAGTACCGCTTCTTCTCTTTTACTAATAAGATAGTTTGTGGCTGGACTGAAAGACTATGCACCTCCCAAGACATTATTACTATATTTTATAAAGTTGAAATATGTTAAGGAGGGCTATGTATTAAGAACCGATTCTCATCACATTTATATACTTTAAAATATCTAAAGAATTGACGTTATATTTCCCTTAATGGAGAATCTAATTTCGTTTAACATTCCGACCACAACAGGGGTGCTATAACACCCCAGGCAGTCTTATTTTAACTATAATTTTGATTTTGCTTCATTCTCCTTTCGACCGTGTTTTTGTAAAAATATTTATATTTTATATGAATTAAGTTTTTTGGGCAATAAGTTTCACTTTTCGGACTTAGCATTTTCATCCCTGGTTGTCAGTACATTTCTACTGATACACTTCACCAACACTTTATTTTGATTTCATCTAAACATCCGCAACCTTCCCCACCAAGAAACACCAAAGCAGTCAGCGCAGCACAGTGACAGGACAGCACAGCAGAGACCAGAGCGAGAGCCGGTGCCGGTGATACTTTTACAAAAGACACTCTATATTATACAGATACAGAGTGTCTTTGCCTTTACTCCGATAACAACTTTATACCCAATGGCCAATACCTATACCATCAGCAGCTGTAGTGTTAATAGAGAAGAAATGGAGAAAATGAGATAGATACCAAAAACACACACAAGATACAGCTATGTTATGTATCTATGAACCAGGCTTGCCATACTTATTTATCAAAACTTATGGATAGAAATGTATTACGAAAAACACTAGAATAACGCCCAAATCATAATTGGGGTAAATACCTAGCTCTACTCTAATCTTGGGCGATGATTTTGTTAAATAATATAAACAGAATATTTTTATCAAATAAAACTTTAGCGTCAGCAAAACTCAAGAGTAAAGACATTTTCTCTCATGAGATGTGTTAAAAAAAACCAATAACACTATTAACACAGAATTGTTCCTGCCATTTTCCCTTGCGTATTGATTATAAAATACTAAAATACTACACAAAAGTTTTTACCCTCACTGCTAATGATAATAATTAAGCAATCAAAGTTCCAATGTGATTACTATGACTACCACGAGAATGAGAATTATGATAGTTCTTATAAGAAAAAAATGAATTCTTATTAAGGCTTACAAGAGTTTTTTTTATTGAAATTAGAAATATGGCAACCCAGCTTTGGACATGTTTATACGTATAGGTATACATTGCTCAAACACATCGCACTCGGGCTCGACTCGCACACCGTTTCATTTGTTTTTGTTGTTTTTGCATATACTCGTATATTTGTTTCTACTACGTAGTTACGTGACGTGGGTATACGGATACGGTACTCCGCACTCCGTGTCCGTACTCCGTAGCAGCACCATTCACAAATACCAAAATGATTTAGTTTTGCTCTACCTGTCGACACGAAAACACTGCGCATATACGGACGGACAAATTTTCAAATAATACTGCTAATTTTTTTTCAATTTGTTTTTGATTTTACATTTTTTCATTGATTCAACTAAATAAAACATGAAAAACGTCTTTTCCATCGCGATAACAGAGAAGAATATACAATTTTTAAAAATAATTTAAATACGTAAAACTAAAAATACAAAGGTGTTTTTATTTGTTTGTGTTGCAAAATTAATAAACATCATTTCAAGTTGTTAGACTTCGAATTACAAATTTAAAAAAAATACCATCTGTTAGATTGAAAATAAAGTAAACGACATTTTTGAAACAGAGCGCATTTTATAGAAATGCAAAAGAAATAACAACAAAAAAAATCCATCAATCGAAATTTCGAGCATCTGCGCCGGGTGTGCGCGAATTCAGGCCACAGTATTGTTTTTGTTATCCTTTCGAGAAAATACGTTTTACATACCTATACAGATAAAAATCCAGAAAGGATCTGCGTTTTGTAATTATAATTTAAAATCATAAATCGTCAACCTCATTATTTTTTGTAAGTGTAGAGTTACAACAAATATTAGATATATAGTTATTTTAAAGGTGTTGTTAGTTTTCGAATTTCGGAAAAAATATTGTTTTGATTCTGACCCAAGCCAAAAAAAATATTTCCAAGAGGCCTTAAAGCAACCAAATTTTAATTGAATATTGCTGAATTTATACTTGCCGTGTGCGCATTGCAACTTAAAGTTCGTTAACAAAAGCGGTGATCTTATCCGATGATTAAATTGGCGTTGTTGTTTGAAAGCTTTGAGTGGAATGTAAAATAATATAGTGCTCGAGTAGTGAATGTGAGTAAGTATTAATTTAATACCTAATGTGGAGAACACAACACACATTATTTATACGTGCGTGCGTCGCGTCGTGCGTAGCACGTGTACTTACATATAAGGAAAAGGATATTATGACATCTGCTGGGGCTGTTATTTTGTTGGATTAGAACGTGTTTTTAAGTGGATATTCAACTGTCTAAGGTAATTGATATCTTTTTTTAAGAATATTACTTTTTATATGTAATTTCTTATGCGGCTTTCGATGATGGTTTGTGTTTAATTTAAATATGAACATACATAGGTATATAGAACATGTTTTAAATATTAAGGCGATGAAATCCCGTTAATTCATAACAAAAATATTTTCTTTTTCGGACTTAATCCTAATTTTTTTATTTTATTCTTTGAGCCTAAAACAAGCTTTTTTTGTAATTTACTAACAGCGAGATATCCCTGGGGGGCAGGGAAGATACGACAAAATCAATGTTTCCTCGCTCTAAAATTGCGATAATTATTATAAATTTGCACATACATACCTATGTATCTATTAATTAAAAAATACCGCATGTGAAAATTTGTTATGCGGTATTAGAAAATTGAGCCGAAACAAATTCAAAATTTGATAGTTTAAATAGATAAATACCTACATAGGCAGGCAAATGCAGACCTAGAAGTCAAAAAGTCAGTAGGCTTTTGTCTATGTTTCACTAAGAACTGAATTGTTTCGCTAAAAATGACTAATAATACCACAGTAAACGCCAGAAAACTTATTTGACGCATGTTTAAAGTCGTTCATTTTATGAGAATACGTTAAAATTTAAATAAAATAGGTATGAAAATGAAAGTTTTTTCCCAAATAATTGCTAGATATTGGTAATGGTAAAATACCTGGGGAGAGTACGATAATTCAGGCGACAAAGTTTAATGGCGGATTTGAATAAAACAGTTCAAAACAAGCATTTTTTACTATAGGAGCGAAGGTATATCTCCCCCCGTTTAGGCGGTAGGAGCAATTAAAAAAAAAAACATATATGTAGGTTAAGTGAAAAAATAATGGTAATAAGTATATAGGTAAGTAATATTAAAATTTTTGAAAAATTATGCTTTAAACTTTTTTTTTAACTTTTTTTATTAAAATTTCGAGATTAAAATTAAATTTTTCAAAAACTATGTATGGTTATGTAAAATTGGATGTTGGTTTAAAATGCATAATACTTAATTGTTAGTATTAACGTTATTTTTTCAATTTTAAGTAACAGTCTTTTTAAATTGCTCCCCCTGCCCATAGTAATAAATGTTTGTTGTTAACTGAATTTGTTGTCACCTGAATTATCCTACTCTTGCCAATACCGGTTGACTTATCTGGATACTGCACACATTACATTGCATTTACTTTAATTGGTTGGACTTTATTGAACTTTATTGGACTTTATTGAATCAAAGGTTCAAAGAACCATGTTTAATTGAGTAAACTAGTTATGTATTATGTTGTCTGCGAAAAAAATTGATCATAAAATATGAATTTTCAGATTCAAAATAAGATAGCGAATTGATGACAGCAAATATGTTGGATCCGTCAATAATCAGGATGATTTTGTAAAATATCCTACGCAATTCTTAAATTATCTAAAACTTTCCAGACCACTATCCTCATAATCTTCAATTGAAATCCTTGTAACGATATTATATTTGCCGTAAAAAATAATGAACAACGTTATCAAAACAACGATATTGAAATAAAAGTTTAAATGCAAAGACGTTTTAATTTTACGAATTCCTTTTATTCCAAACCACTTGCTATTTGACTTTAAACAATTAATATTTTTAGTTCAACTATCATTTGTAATTTCGATAAATAAATTAAAGGGGCAGTCGTCAGTTTTGTGGCAATAGTATTGAAAACTCATGTTTTCAATTTTCATTTCTTTATTAATTTAGAAATTATTGGAATTCAATGTGACAGGATCAGCTTGTGGGAATATAAACTTCAAACTTTTATTTAAAATGTATGGTATTCTACTAGTTTGTAGGTGGACTATAATGCTTCATCAAAGGCAAAACTGATCAAATGTATGCATACTTTAAGATACTTTTATTTTATAAGGGTTTAGTCAATTAAGCCTGCGCATCTAAATTGTATGATATATGTATACCTGAATGTAGGCAAATTAATTTGAAAACGCTTTTATAGACCTCCCTTTTTACTGAATTGATAACAACTTATTTTCATAATATATGAAACTATACATATGTACATAATTTCCGAATATTTTGGCACAATATAAACTTTATCTTTGTGATAAGACATTAATAGCGTGGGGTGTTTTTTTCTTCTGATACAAAATAAATGGCAAGAAATACCTCTGATTTCTGGCACTCTTTACACTTTTTGTCTGTTGTATTCTTATTATGGTAGTTAAAAGTATGCAAAATTTGAGACATCTAAAATACATATTTATTCATATAATTGGCGTTTAAAGGTTATACATCTATTTTTTTGCATTAAGTTGTGTGGAATTGCTCGTAAACAAAATGATATCATAAATGGAAATACGAACATCTCTGCATCACAATATTGATTACAAGATGATATTGATTATTGAGTAAAAGAAAAAGATTTGCCTAATCAAAGAGAACCACCATAACTGCAGATCATATTTTAAAATGTAGACAAAAATTGTTTTGTGCTACAACGCTAATTGAAAAAACTGTAGAGTGATTTGATTAGGTGTCAGTCTTCAACTTAGACATTGAATTTTTCTGACATCGGCGCTATCTCTTAGATTATTTGATTATACATATAAATAATATTATTGATTGAACTTTAAACATTTTGTTTCCCATAAATTTGGGAATTAGTTGAACCTATGAATATTTACCGAAAAGATTAACAAGTGAAACTATCATACAAATTAAAAAAAGAATGCTTTGTGTTTTTAAGTACTCACTATCTACCCTTCCAAACCCAAAATAAATTAAATGGGTTAAACCATAACAGATCTTTTTCATAAACAGCTTGAGCTGAACTAAGCCTTGTATATATTATAAAAAACTTATTTCCTTGTTCTTAGGTTTCTTATGAATAAGACCACAAATCAAGAATGGGAATTTTTTTGCACTCATTTTTTTTTATTCAAAATATGTTTTAGGAAAAAGTGAGAAGAATTTTTGAAAATTTTATTTGAAGCTTTAAAATGTAAACATCATTGTTTAGCCCTATATGAATTACACAGGTAAAATACCTCTAAAGAATTTGGAATTTTATCAACATTTCCATCACCTGTTAGGATATTTGACAAATTTTCTATGAAATTCACATTGGTGACTTGGTAACCATATGTTGTTTAAGAAATACATACATACATACATATAATGTAATGTGTTAAATACTCTTTTTTTCAAAAAGATATAATTGTATTGAATCCATTATTTTAACATTATCTAAAGCATGGACCCGAAAGTGTCAAGGTTTTAATCTCAAATTCCGCAACAAAGCCAAATTTTCACACATCCATCAATCCATGATCCTTTCTTCCTTTTTATTAGAGCCAATGATATTGCAACAACTTCCATTTGAGCTGTGTCGTGTGCAGGCAATGCTCAGCCAAAACAAACAGCAACTGAAGCTGCTGTAGCTACTTGATTTACGCGAGACAATCTGATTGCAAGAGAACTCACAAAGTTTTTTCTTGTCTTTCAAAAAAAATCTACTACCTTTAGCAACAAACAAGTTTGCGAGAATAATGTATTCGAGTTTAAATATGTCGCGCAAACGACTTTAAGTATTTTTTGTTGTAGGTATTACCATTATTTGTATTCTCGTTTAACTGGCTACAGCGACAGACCTGAATGGAATTTGTGTTTATTTGTATGTTAAAAAAAGGAAACAAATTCGAAGAAAAAAGTAAAAAGCAATTACAACAATTATTTACATCAAAGACAATGCATAATTTATGCAATTTAAAATGAAGAGGTTGGTGATAATGGTATTTCCTTTTATAAATAACAATAACTCTTCAAAATGGAGTAAAAAAAATAAACTATCAAAAAATAAGGACAGATGTCCTTATTAAAACTCATATTCTCTATAAAATAATGTAAGACAGATAACTTAATAAAACTGCACGTTGTTTTCTTACAAAAATGAGAAAAAACATTTTATTTGATTTTTTATACACATTCTATTATCATTACCGATTTTCAGCAGGCAATAAGAATAGCGCAAAGTATCCAAGTGAGAACCCAGAATTAAATGTGATGAAACCATTTAATTCTTTGATTTTTATTGAAACATAATACAATGGGATTTCCCGCATTATATGAACACATATAGGCGTTTCCACAGAATCTTTCATTTTCAACAATTGAATTTTTTTTATTTTTATTTTGAGGCACATCTATAAACAAAGATTTTCTTGACTGTTTTTCATCTTAATAATAAGAAAATACTTGCGTGATTCATTTTGAAACATCGTTAAAAAATATCCTCCGTTCTGTGCAGTGCAGTGGAGATATGTGCATTGAATAAAAAACCCTAGTTTCATACAAAAATTTGATTTTGTACTGTCGTGCAAACTTTGAAATTTAAAAATTTCGAAGTTTACCATTGATTATTCGTAAAATTATCATTCACAATCATTTATTTTTCGGTAAGATCTTATCGATAGGTGTGCCGCTAAAAAAATTACATATTCTATACCAATCACGTTTTCAATTTTAAACTTTAAAATGCCATTATTTATTTGTAAATAGAGGCACACGATCCAATTAATTTTTAATTGATTTATTGATTGATAGAGAATAATTTAAGCTTATAAAATACTTCCAGAATCGATCGTTGAGAAAGTTATGTAGAGAAAAAGGTCAGATTTTAATATTTGTAAAAACGGAGGTACTCTAATTTAATTGCTTTGTACTATTTTTTAAATGGTTGCACACCTTTCTTTCGAAGTTTTTCTATCAGTGTATATTATAAATAATTATAAATCAATGAAGTTAAGTTGTTTCAAAGGTCGTTGAAATGTTTTTTGTTTATAAAACTTAATAAATTTGCATCTGGTACGCTTGAAATTTGCAATATTTAAGCCTATTTTTTATTAATTTTAATTAAAAATTTTAATCCAATCAAGTTAAAAGTAGGTTATATAATTGAAATAAGTCATGATACGAAAATCTTTCCACTTAAAAAGTGCCAATTTCATTTCTAAGGCTTAATATACTGTGGTAACATGAAAGTTAAAAATACTGTGGAAATGCCCATATGTGTATTATGTTGTTTGATACGAACATAGGTAAAGCCTTATATTTTGTTAACTCTATGGATAAACAAAATATTACAGAACTAATCAAATTATAAAATTGCCAGCTTATAAACTCCCGCAGTAGAGATTAACTCTATCCAAATAAGATTTTTCTTTTAATAGAATATAGCTTTAACCTTCTTAGTAGGAAGGTGCACAGAGGAGTTTTTTGTTTTGCGCAGTAGGTATTTAAAAAATGTATTGGAATTATTATTTTTCATCTTCTGTAAACGTTAATTTCTTTGATTAGCAAAATATAGGTAAATAAATAACAACTAAATTGCAAAAATTGCCTTACTTGAATACTATAACAAATCCGTCTTTCAGAACCTCCTATTCCCATTCAATTTTATGGTTTAAAAGTTGTTTTCTAAATTGCAGAATGATATGGGCTAAACGTGTGCCAAACAATACAATCACTTGCCTGATGTGAATCAGAACAACGACAACTTCTATGCGACAACAATTACCTAAACATGAATACAAAAACAACAAAGATGATAATTAGAGCAGATCCTTAAGCAGATGCTCCAAAATAAAAAAGATTTATGTAATTAAACAGACGAAGGCTGAGCGAAATGATATTAAAAGGCGTTTTTTATTGGTAAATTTATACGCAGCGCAGCAAAATCTTACACACTAAACAACAACAAAGAAATAGTGCGGATAAATAAGGCAGTATAAATAGTGCATATAAATAGTTCAGATAAAGTTTTGGAATAGAATGACACTTCATCCAGTTCCAGAAATATTTTTTACTTAAAGGTTGGCAGGATTGTATTTGGTGACAGGACAAAATCTCCCCTCACACCCTTATTTTGGCTTTTAGTGCCTGTCTACATTGGATTTTTAATGCCGATGAAGATAAAATCAATCTGCACATCCCTATCTCACACTCTTGAAATCTATCTATCTTTCACTCATACAATACAAAATCTTTCAAGTTAAATCCAAGAATATTGTTTGCATTTGGGCTGTAATCTACCCATCTCTTTCTTTTTCACTCACATATAATCTACCTGTCTCGCTGCTTGCACCTTACATTGAAAATTTAATGTGGACAGGCACTATTATGTCATTTCAATCTTTCAATTCATACTCAACCCTATTCTGACTGGACCTGCGTGAACAGTACACATTAACTCGAACTCTTATTCAACTTTACATAAAATAACACAGATACCAACTTGGAGATTTAAAATAAGAGTGCATATAATGTGAACATATGTTCTGTTCACACTTTCCATTACTGCACTTACTTTCCATTAGTAGCTATAATTTACCAATAAAATACCCCTAAAAACACAATTATTTTAGTATTATTGTACATTCTAAATGAGAATTAGGTACAGTATTTATGAATGAATGAGATTTGTATCACGGTGTAGTGATATTATTTTGAAGTTCTATTTCTCTTAGTATGTTACTGAGTATGAGTTTGAGTTTTCACGTGAGATGTATTATACTCGTATGTCGTGTTAATTACCAGGTTGTTTTGGTTTAATGTAGAAAGATTAGGGCTGTGCGTTTATCAAAATGAAATTTCAAACAGTATCATAAAAAGTTTCATGAAAACTTTTGTTTTTATATTTTTCCGACTGTTGTCGTTGTGCTGCGAGTGTGTATGTTATTCTTTTTCCATACCCATTACCTACAAACTTTTCAATAAGCCTTCCAAGTCAAATATGACCAAACTGTTTTCTTAGGGATTGCACGCATTATAGAATATGTTTTTACTTTATTTCAATACCAAATTCTTTATTTTTAAGAAGGACTTATCTCGGCCATTCACAACGCAATCACAATATAAACAAAACGGATGACTTCCAATGGTACAGGAAATGTGACAAGATAAAAAGAGCTTATTATAGTTGACATTCCTTTAAAACACAACAATTTAGGTTGGACTTTAATTTTTAGATACCAATTAAAATTACACCTACAAATACACTTAATTTTATTAAAATAAAGTTGTTATTTCAATGAAGTTACTTGGCTAAATGATAAAGTATTCCTATTTCTTCGTATACCTATTATATTTTAAAATAAATTCAAACAAACTTGGCACATTGTTTTAGAATTAGTGAATAGATTGGAGAAAATTGTGTGTAATTTAATCTAAAAAAGGAAATTAACTGCAAACTACATCGAACTGATTTTCTTTACAATTTTCATTCATACCGCATTACTGAATCAAAAACAAATACCTACAAAGATAATGAACTTTTCTCGCGACAATATCGTTGGCCTTTTCCCGCGCACAAATCAATAGCTAACATTTTTACACATATAAGAGCAATATGCCAAATTTTTTTACTCACTTCTGAATCGCTCGTCGTCACCGGTCTAATCAGCCGAAAAGACACGCAATAAAGCAGCAACACAATCCCAATTCAAAATAAAAGCATTAAAACAGAACCAAAGAACAAAATACATAAAACCGCACAATCAAATCGAGATGTCTTAAAAGTAAGGAATTGAATAAACTATTAAAATAAGTCCGAGAATCAGAATAGACATACATTTTAGTAGATGATGCACAAATGTATACACATAAATATAAATTTAAAAGCTGAAAAATTAATGAAAAATCCCTAATTAAGATTAAAAACATAAGATATAAATCAAAATAAAAACTTGGCGCCTTAAAATACGAATTAATAGCCGATGGGCGCATATTACATAAGCTGTATAAGTTTATGTCTCACACTGATATACAGTACATAGAAGCAAACAAAAGCGTTATATTTTGCGTTTGCTCTGTTATTTTGTTTGCAAAATCTAACACATTCCACATACACAATACTTCTGCAAATGTCAGTTTACACTTAAAAAAAATCCTACAAACATTTTAATTTGTTCTATAGAAAATCACTAAATTTAATCGATGATGAAATACACGTGCGTTGTCGTTGATTCAATCTATAATTTTGTTCTTTCAGTCAATGATTTATTAATAAAACGTTTTGTATAAAATCGAATTTTGCAATGATGCATTAAATTGTTTGTTATTCAATATGAGAAAATCACAATTGTAATTAAGGTTTTGAAGAAAACTGATATAAAATAAAAATCATTCCACTTGGATTTTTTTCTTCTGTGTACTATACAATCAGACGTAGGTTCATAATATTTATAGAGTGATTAATTTTTTGCAAATGTTGTTTTATCTATAGTAAGGTACAAATCTACAATTTTGCTGTTGTTGTTTCTTTTGGTAAATGTGCATTGGTGGCAATGGAAATACTCTTGCCATGTTATTATGATTTATGACGACTGAATGCGAGCTGCGTTATTACTCATATACATAATTTATTGCTGGCAGTGCTGAAACAAAAAATGTATCTTGTTAATAACAATGTCTTCAGTTTATGCCAATTTTCATCGATGCAAAATGTCTATTTCGACTAAAGATACTATCATGAAATTAATAGAATACATGTTCTCTTCTTCAACAACAAATAAAGAACGTTTAGCTCTTCCTTCAATGTTATAAAACAATTGTTAAAAATATTTGTATCCGAAAGACTATGAATGACAATTTTGGAATTTTAAATACATAATATATTTCAATTAAAAATATATCAATATACCTAGTTCCACTAAATTGAATTTCATATAATTATAAAACATTTCTAATTTCGTGTGACCAAGATTGTTGTTCGTAATCATTATTACGATACTATTCATACTCACATATTAAATGAACAAGAAAGTAGTCAAAAATCATCCAACCTGTAAGCATTCAAATGACATATTTATAAAGATAAATCTAGGAATAGTAAACACAAAAATGCCTAAAAATATATGTGTTTTTAGTATCTTTTAAAAACCTTTTACAAATTTTGAATGTAAATTGTTTGCACAGCTAAATAAAATTCTACAAACAAATTTTGAAATAGATTAATCTCCTTTATTCGCTGAAACTGAAAGAGCGTATCCAAATCTAATGTCATAAAAATGTATTCAAATTGTAAGTATTTCAAAAAGACGCATTAATTTTTCTTTTACATTTTGCAACAAACTTAGCTAGGTATATATCTGCATATATGTACAATGTACAGTACATATATTATTTGTACAGTAAGTACGTACATACATATACATATATCTAGTGTGTTGTCTGTTGCAATAAAATTGAAGCATCTTTTAGTTTTACATTTAATAAAAAAGTATCTTATCGTGACAAAATTGAATAACAAATGATCACGAATAATAATATATGCGGACAAAACTAAATTTTTTGTTTCGTGTTTAATTGTACTGTGGATGTGGCACATGGAGCAACAACTAACATGGATACAAAAAAAAAAAATAAATAAGTAGATACAGTCTGAATGATGTTAAGATCTTGTCATGGCTATATAGTAAAAAGGGTGCGACTAAAGCGTATAGGAATTAGTTATGATAATAATTTGTCATTCTCTTGTTTAGTTTTTTTTTTATTGATTTGCTATTAGAAAGAAATGGTTATCTAATAAATTGAAAATTAACAGAGAAAAGAATAATATGCTACAGTTTCCATGATAATTAAGTTGTTATATTCATTGAAAGCTAATAAAGGATGGCAAAATTTTCGAAACTTGTTTGTAACCGTATGAATATAGGAATTTAACTGTTCTGATAGACATGATCTTGTGGCTTGTGAACAGTCTAGAGTTTTTTTTAAACAATAAGTTGAATCTTTGTGTGCGTGAAGGCTGAACAAGCTCTAAAAATTGAAAACACAGTTTTTATACAAGATTCAGATAAAAAAAAAAAATAGAAACAAATTTTTGTTTTTGTTCATCTTGCGTTCCACGTTCGAGGTCGCAAACTTGAAATATTAATTATTCCAACTTCATCACCAAGTAACCAGAACTACCAGATTTATTTATAATTTACATAACCAAGCTCTAAAATGTAATAAATAAGTAGGTATTATGATTTCAATAAGTTTCATTCTTGATAGGAAGTACAGGGTCTGGCAAAAAGATCAGCCATATTTTTAAAGGCAATGAAAAATAAATAAACAATTAAATAGAAAAAATTGTATTGATTTTTTTTTAATTGGAACCAGACTTCTTTGTGGCTCCTAGTAAATTGATTGAAGTTTGGTTGGAGGAAGGTCTCAATCATGTGACAGTAGCGATCCGCACTAACTGTAACTTTTTGCCCATTTTCTTCGAAAAAATACGGACCTAACATACCAAATTCAGCAACAGCACACATCAAACTTTCACATAAGGGCCACGCCATTATTATTACTAAAAACGGCACGTAGACCACTATCTATTTATACCCGGAATACATTATATCTTTAAATAGCTTTAAATATAAACGTCTAAAATTACGGGAAGTTGTTTTGCCGGAGCCTGTATAAAAAAGAAGTTATAAGAATAATACGAGTTTATAACACATTTTTAAAGCGTTTTAGATTAACTACCTACTCGTACACTGCATTCTAAGCTTTGAATCAACCTACCAGCCTGTGTTGCTATTGTGACACTATTCTATTTAAATTCAGCTAAATTGAATCATGCTCAAACTTGCTCAGTAAATATAAGTTTTCTTATTAAAATATTGTTTGATGTTTATTTAAAATGTACTTAAAGCGCGTTTTAAATATCTCTACTCTACTGACTGTTTTTGTTTTTTTGCATGATTTAAACGCTTATTAGCAAAAACCTACATAGGTACATGTATGTGAATTTTATATGAGGCAAACAAATCTATTGTAATATTTTTTTTAAGAACTTATAACTTTTTAAATATGTGTTATTTTTTTTTTCTAAAATTAAACAGGAATATCTATTTACCCAAGGTTATTTCTTTGAATATGTGTATTTGGTAGGGTAGACAGTCTTATTTCTTAAAAAAATTTAAACTCAACGTTGTGATTACAAAAAACAAGAGTCTTTAGTATTTTTTTCAACACATATACATATGTGTTTGCCATTGTGTTTATTTTCAACTTCCCCTAATCTTATATCGAAATAAGAACATGGAATATACAAAAGAAACAAGTAGGCATACGGTAGGGTCAATGGCGGATCCACAGGGGGGGGGTCATAGGGGTCATGACCCCCCTGGGAGATAATTTGTTTGTTTTTCGAAGGAATTCCCTTTAATTCGTTAATGGACATGACCCCCATTTTATTTTAAATTATTAATTTCTTGTACCTATATGAAAACAAAATTTTGTAGTTTACTTCCACTTTGTTGCTAAAAGTACTACTTTTGACTGAAGATTGGACCATGATCATAATATAAATCGGATATTCAGCCCTATTCCAAAAAAACAGCACGAATTTTTCAACTTTTGACCAATGGACGATCCAAAGAGGGGGGGGTCATGTGAGCCACAATATAATATAGCTTATACAGTTAAGTTGTATAAGTAAAGATTTCATCTAAAGATTTGTTAGTAATTTAAAGATATTCGCCATAAAGTGGTTTGCTGTCAAAAACAACTAAAACTTTTGTTTTTACTCAATTTAGAATTTGAAAAAACTTTAGTCATACTTTAAATTATTTTCATAAACATTGTTTTGAAAAAGAGTAAATATTCAACTTCTTAAGAAGAAACCTTGAATAAGAGAACATCAATGATCAAAAATGTATTGTTTTTACTTAAAAAAAAAATACTAATTTTGTTTATGAAACTCGATAACTCCGAAAGGGGACAACATTCTTTGACGAAATTTAAATGTAAAATGTACATATGTATATTTATAAGCTTTTTATTTAGTGCTTACCAAAAATATTTTTAAAACAAAATTTAAAACGATTTTCAAAAGAAATATCTCAGAAAGGGGACAACATTTTTTTATATCTATTGACATAAAAGCATTAAAACGTGTAATTTGTGAGGGCTACAAAAACTTTTCTTCCCAACTTATTTGTTTACCTACCTTACTTTGTTCTAATTTAATTTTTTTGCGAAATTGTGTACTTAAATGCAACTATTTCCTTAAATTCAAGAACAAAACCTTTGTATCTTTACAATTTGTAAGTTTTGTTGACGCCTTTAAGATCAAAATACGAATAAGCAGATTGATAACGATAGTAATAAAAGACTCCCGGAAATTGAGTGCAAAAAAACTTTGTTCAAAAAAAAACCAACATATGTACATATCAGATCCTCGATAATTTTCTTAACTTTTAATAGAAATGAAAACAAGAAAAGTGTATTGTATTTTTGGAAAAAAAAAACGTTTTAAAACAATTTCCTACATTTCTGCGCGAAATGCACCAAAAACTCTCGTAAACTATTGTGTTTTAGCTCTTAATATGGCATATTGAGAAAACTGTTATAATCTTGGAATGCTTTCTATGTAGGGAGTCATTCAAATTGAATAGTTAGATCATACCTTGCTGGACAACAGTGTTCTTAAATAATTTGATAACTAAAGTTGTCATTTTATTATTATTATTAAATTTTGTTAGCCTCCTTAACAAAGCATTAGAGAACATTTTTAAGCGGTGAGTAAAAACTCATCTAAGAGTGTGACCCCCCCTGATGAAAAGTCTGGATCCGCCCTTGGGTAGGGTAGGTATGAACTAAAAACAAACTTCTTGTTATTCCTAATTTGATTGAAAATCTATATTTGCTCATTGTTTTTGAAAATTTGGTGGTGAAGTAACTTTCTTGTTTCCATATTTGTGGTTTTATTTTCTAGTCCAGGGTAACAAAAATTGAACTGTTTGTATTGAATTATTATCACTACCTACTAATTTTAAGCTTACTAACAAGAAGTAGTTGCCATCACATTTTTATGAGTATATCTTTTGATAACAGCTTTTTCTTGCAAATTAGATAATTGTGGAAATATATTTTAGCTCAAAATTTTTGTCAATAAAGCTTGCTAACTTAACGGTATAATTTCTTCCTGCAACCATAAAAAGGATTTCCCGCAACGAATGGTCCAAACGAAATTTCATGACCGAAAACAACTTTTACTTCTAGACGGGTTTTCACTCACCCGGTTTACTAACGATTTTTGTTTTTAACTTTCCCGGTATTTAAAAACTTTAAAAACAAAAATCATTTCAATAAAGGTCGAGTTTTTTCGCACACGTACTATATACTATAGTTTTCTTTTGGTTTTGCATTTATAGAAAAACTAATGCAGCTTAATTTTGTATGTAAAAAAACTATAATTCTAAGAATTATTTTGTACATTAAATTAAAACGTATGTTTTGCTAACCTATAAAACCTTTTTATAACGATATATATATATCTCAAACGGTCTACCAAATTTGTGACGCATAACTGTGATGAAATACATCAACTTTGAAATTCAATTTGATTGTGAGAGTTCCGCACGGGTACGATAGCTTAGAATCAAAAGCTATAAAGATATTTTCTTTCTTTTTGAAAAACTGCTAATTATTAATTATTAATTAAAAAATGCACCATTGTTTTTTAATAGTTTATATATTTGGAATTATAATTAACCTTACAATAACTATACACAGGACGAGTAATTAGGAAAGGAGAATACATTTCAATGAGTGTCAAATATTGAGCTAGGTAAAGCAGTCGACAGTAGTACCCGTACCGTGATGGTTAGTGAGTTGGGATGTCATGCAAGGGGTCGTGGGTTCAATCCCTGCGTGTGCCACCTTAATACAAAGAAAAAGTTCTACGGGTACTGCTTCTTGCGAGGAATTGACAATCCTTCATGAGTAATTCTTGTCATGAAAAGTGCTTTCTCAAATTAGCCTCCCTGACAAAATTACTCGCACACAGGAATGGTTGAGAGTTGTAAGTCACTAGGCTCTGGTTCTTCATGGACTTTTGCGCCACCTAATTTATTATGATTTATAAAGCAGTCGACATACCGCTAAAAAAAAAATCTCTGTTCTTCACAGTTGTTAAAAAATCGGATTTAATGATAAACTAGTAAAACTGGTATTGTAAAAAAAACGACTAAACA
The DNA here is from genome assembly GCF_945859685.1 of Eupeodes corollae. Classification (NCBI taxonomy): domain Eukaryota; kingdom Metazoa; phylum Arthropoda; class Insecta; order Diptera; family Syrphidae; genus Eupeodes; species Eupeodes corollae. Next base: position 84,131,234 of record NC_079148.1, read on the forward strand.
TTAAGAGACATTTAAACTTGCTGCGCGGCGCGCGGTGCTCTCTTTTAAATTTAGTCCAAGAGACGCAAGTGGGTTATTTGAGCATCTTTTGCAATCGAGTTTCGGACAAATAAAGTCTTTATAAGTTAAAAATATGTAGATCAGAAGTGGTGAACAAAATTCTTGCATCTTCGTATTAATCAGGGATTTTTTTAGAACAGTTAAAAACAGGCATTTTTTTACTATGGGAAGGAGGGTCTATCACCCCCTGTTTAGGCATTTATTACTTAAAATGGAAACAAAAATAGTTAAAATAATAAAAGTATTACTTACAATAAAGTATTATACGTTTTTAAAGTCAACGTTCTGTTCTATTAGCCAGTTTTTAAATCAAGTCAAAACTATGCATAGTTTTTGAAAAATTTTACTTAAAAATTTAAATTTTAGTAAAGAAAAGTTAAAAAAGTCCAATATTTGGAAACCATAAGTTTATAAATATTTTGTTTTTAATAATTTGTTGCTCTTATTAATTTTAAATCAAAAACTGAAAACTAGATGATTATACGGCTAGTGTTCGAGAAAATTGAAGATAACCACAACTCCTATTTTAATTTCATTATTTTGTTTTTTGCTTGAGTGGACTTATTTTAGAAGTAATAATGATAGGTGCGAGTTTGGGTGTATGCAACAGTGGGGTGTGTGCGAGTTTGGTATGTATGTAAAAGTGGGGTGTATAGGGGGGGGGGGGCACGTTGCCCCCTCCTAAACCCTGCTTGGGCTCATTATAGGATTGGGTGCATAAGAAGACATAAAGTCATCTAGTTTTCAGTTTTTGTTCAAAACAAATAAGAACAATGAATATACAAAACAAAACAACATTAGATAATATAAAAGTTTTGAAAAGTTACACTCAAAACCATTTTTTAACTTTTTTTTGCCCAAATTTTGAGTTTAAAACAATTTTAGTCAAAAAGTATGCATACTTTTGACTTGATTTAAAAACAAGCTAAAAGAAAGTGTTGGCTTTAAAAAAATTTATGAAACTTAGTTGTAAGTATTACAATCATTTTTTATCTGTTTCCATTGCACGTACATATTTTTTTTAAATTTCCCCACTGGGAGATATACCCAACGCTCTCATAGTACAAAATGCCTGTTTTTAACTGTTCTATCCTTCATTAAACTTTGTAGCCTGAGTTATCTTACTCACTCTACAAGAGATAATGTATGATGACATACACACCTAGAAATGAAAGCTGTTCAATCAATTCAGTTCCTAGAATTGGAAAAAAGGAAGACACACTAAAAAGAATTTTAAATGTTTTTTATGAACGACAATAAAATGCTTAAATTGAAGCAATGCCAGACCATCATCTAGCCGCAAAAGGTATTATGCCTACAAAAAATTACTTTATAATTTAATTCGTTTGTATCTTTTTCTTTTTTCAGGACTCGTTAAAAAAAGATCCATCATAACATAGAATTATTGTTATTATATAATAATTAGATGACTTATCAATAATTTACAGTGAATATTAATATCTGAAACAGATGTGGTAACTTGCTTGAATTGAGATAAGTGTAAACGAACAATTAAATTTATCTAATTACAGTTGTCTTAAATACAATAATATTGTACAGTAATTAAACGTGATTATTTATCTCTTTCCTGTTGTGCCTACATAGATTTAATTGACTTAAAGTCGAAAAGTAACCAAACCCATTTGTTTGCAATTATTTTTTTATTGATAACTAAACCAGTGCTTTGTTTTCATTGTAATTTATAAATTTAATACGGATTCTCATTTAATGAGTGAAATCAACAAGAAAATTAATAAGGATACAACATGTGGATTAAATCTGGATTACCTGTATTGAACTGTTCGTATAATTTATACTTCTAAAAATATGTTTTTCTATTATTATTTAAAAAAAAAGTTTTGAATTAATGTCGGGGAACTTTTGTTTAGTTGTTTTATTTCGTTATCGATTGAAATTAAACGTAGTCTTATTTTTTGTTTACGCTTTGACTTTTGCATTAAGTTAATTTATGAAAAATATTTCGTTTTTTTTTCTCCTTAGTAAGGAAATGAATACAAATAAATTTAATAATTTTCTATTAGTTAGTGCGCAGGACAGTCATGCTAGAAGTCTTAGGTTCAAAGGAACTAAAGTAATTTGACGAGTACTTCCTTTTCCGACTTCCGAGAAGTTGACAAATCCTCCAAGAATTATGTCATGAAAAGGAATTAATCAAATTAACCGTTTGGATTTGGTATAAAAACTGTGGGTCTCCTCCCTAAAATTACTCGCAATCAATGATAGTTGAGAGTTGCAACTCAAGTCCTAACCTGGTTCTCTACAAGCTGTTGCGCCTTAAACAACTTTGTTAGAGCATTTCTTTCCAAAAACGCAAAATAAAAAATATGCCATGTGGGAATGGTGATAAAAAGAACAGAATAACAACCAAAAAATTTGTTAAACCAAGAAAAGTCCGAACTAATTGTATGGTTTTTTCTGTGTTCTACCTCTGAAATCGTTATCATCAAAAAAACTAATACTCAACCCAATATAACACAAAGTCGAATACGAAAACGAGTATAATATTGTAGTCGAGTTGAATTCAGAGTTATAGTTTTCCTTAAATCGAATATTGTTTGCATGCATTTTACATTATATGCGAAGTTTTTCACCAACCATCAAGATAAAAAAGTTGTTATAGTTCCTCCAACTAGCTCCATTGGTAGATGAACCCACTTATACAACTTCTTGAGTTCGTTATATAATCATTTTGATGCGTATATCTATTAGTTAACCCCTTAACAACACATTTCACACAAGAAGTAGACTTATTTCTTCAACCAGACATGGGTTATGCCTGGGAATCAAAGATCATTTTAAAGAAGTACAAGACAACAAAAACGGATGCACTTTTGCCTTTTGTTAAGAGGTATATAAGTTAACGCCAAATAAGCTGAAAGCAAAGCTTCGCGTGGGAAACCAACTAGGGCAACATTTCACACGAGCTTCATCATTTCTGCTGACCTAGCGTCGGCAACAGCGGATGCACCGGACACTCACCTGTGGCAATAGGTGACTTTAGAATTAAGAATTGAATTGTAATTTAGTTTAAGTTTGACTCTCGAAGAATAAAGATATTTTTTTTAAAAGAAAATAACTAAGGAAAATATAATTGGCGCCCAACGTGGGGCTTTGCATAAGACATTAAGTGCTCGCGTAAGACGACGTTAAGTACCTCGCCGCGTGTGTTAAGTCAGTGCTCGCATAAGACGACGTTAAGTACCTCGCCGCGACTAAGCCAACACGAACCCACAACAAGAACTAGATCATATCAGGATTCTATAGAAACACTGAGGCTCACGAAGGAGTGTGTTGAAAGATACCCTAGTAGCAGTAAAGCAGTACAGCAGTGCAAACAGGACGAATGTTTTTCACACCAGCGGGAGTTATAACGTTCCTGGTTCTATTAGAGTAAGACTTAGTATTTAAGAAACTATTTTAATTTTTATACTACTATTTTTTATCCAAAAGCAAATTATTATAAAAAAATTAAGTGAATCCAAAAGCAAACCTTTATAAGAAATTAAGTAAATCCAAAAGCAAATTATATTTAAAAAAAAATTAAGTGAATCCAAAAGCAAATTACTATACTACTATTTAAGAAATTAAGTGAATTCAAAAACAAATTAATTAAGAAGCAATTAATTAGAAAAAAATTAAAAAAAAATTCAATTAATCCTAAACTGTACTGGTGAAACTAATATCAAGTGAACATATTTAAATAATCCTAATCATGGCTCCTCCGAATGATCAACCACAACAACCAGGTGTTGCTACACCTGCTTTGCAAAATTTAATATCAGCAATGATAACTCAAGCCATGCAACGGGAAGGTAGACAATTAGTCTACTCGATTATGAATCCCAATGCGGATCAGTTTGCAGGCATCGATCAAGGTATAAACCAAGATCAGATGGCAAACATTGGTGAAATGGACAAGCTTCCAGATATAGTACGAAGCCTACGCGAGTTCTCAGGGCAACCTGGCGAATTCAGTTCATGGCGCAAAAGCGTAGAAAGGGTCCTTAAAATTTACGAACCCCTTAGAGGATCTCCCAAATACTTCGGCATAATTAATGTCATTCGAAACAAAATCGTTGGTCATGCCGACCATATACTAGAATCATACAATACTCCATTGAATTGGAACAATATCTCAAGATGCTTGACCCTGCACTATGCAGACAAGAGAGATTTAGGAACGCTCGAGTACCAAATGACATCATTGGTACAAGGCAATAAATCTGTACAAGAATTCTATCATTCAGTGTATGAACACCTTTCACTGATATTAAATAAAATATCTGCTATGGAAGTCAGTGGAGAAGCACTTAATCTTTTAATGCATTCATACAGAGAAAAGGCACTCGATACCTTTATTCGAGGCCTTAAAGGAGATCTACCTAGACTCCTGGGCATTCGAGAGCCCTCTGATCTACCTCAAGCCCTTCATCTTTGTATGAAACTTGAGAATCAAACCTTTCGGCAGCAATATGCTGCTGCTACAAATAATAATGTTAGAAAAATACAATCTGTTCCTCCTCCAATTTCATCTTTTCCACCTCAAATACCACCTAGGGGACAAATTCCAATTTGTTATCAAGGTAATATCCCATTCAATAATTATCAACCCAAATTAAATCCTCTCCAAGTTAACTATCCTCAATACACTCAACCAAGACCGAATTTACCACAAAAACCTACCCAACAATCCTTTTATCGTCCTCAAGTTCAACAACCCTTTTATCGTCCTCAATTTACTAACAATACCAAATACCAACAGCCCGAACCAATGGATACTTCCACTATTAAAACAAATAATGTTAATTATATGAACAGGCCATCAGCTCCTAAAAGACCAAACAATCCCCCTTCTCAACAAATACATCCCAATAAATTACAAAGAAATTTTCATGTGAACACCTCTCCAACTGATCCAACTGAGGAACAACAATACGAACAAACCATTCAAAACGAAGATCAATGTCACGACCAAACTTTGCAAGAATACGTAGAACAGTATCCACAAGATTATCCTGAAACTTTTCCACAACAAGATACAGACGATTCCTACAACCAGCAATCATTAGAATTTAGTGATATCCATTTTTTAGGTTGAGCTGTTCCTCTCTTCCATATTTCGAGTGTAAAACGAAGAGTGGAACTATACTCAAAATTCTAATAGATACCGGATCAAATAAGAATTATATTCAACCTTCTTTGGTACCAAACCCTCGAACTAATGAGACAAATTTCTACGCGAACTCTATAGGAGGAAATGTTAAAATTACGCAACACACATTTTTGAACCTTTTCGGCCTTAACGACATTAAATTAAAATTTTTCCTCATGCCTGAATTAAAATCGTTTCACGCCATTCTAGGAAACGATAGCCTAAAAGAAATCTCGGCAGTTATTCATATAAAAGACAATTTTATGATTGTCAAAAATAGAATCAAAATCAAAATTAAACAGCTAAAAAGTCATTCAGTTAATACTATCAATATCAGGACGAACCATATGTCTGACGTACAAAAGACAATGATTCAAAAAGCAATTGACGAATTTCCTAGACTTTTTGATGACCCGGATAATAAACTTTCATGTACTACAAACGTCAAAGGAGAAATAAGAACAACGACAGAAACTCCTATTTATTCTAAATTTTATCCTTACCCAATGTCACTTAAAGAAGAAGTCGAAAAACAGGTACAAACACTATTACAAGATGGCATAATCAGGCGATCAAGATCTCCGTACAATTCTCCTGTTTGGATTGTACCGAAAAAAACCGATTCATCTGGAAATAAAAAATTCAGATTAGTCATAGATTACCGAAAGTTAAACTCAATCACCATAGCCGATCGCTACCCCATCCCGGAAATCAATGAGGTTTTAGCCAATCTCGGAAAAAATTCTTGGTTTTCTGTTCTTGACCTTAAAAGCGGATTCCATCAAATCCCTTTGAAGGAAAAAGACATGGAAAAAACTGCATTTTCTGTTAACCACGGAAAATACGAGTTTACCAGGTTACCATTCGGACTAAAAAACGCCCCTTCAATCTTTCAAAGGGCTTTAGACGATATACTTCGTGACTTTATCGGGAAAATTTGTTACGTGTATATCGACGATATTATAATCTTTAGTCCAGATGAAAATACACATTTCGAAAATATTTGTAAAATCTTTAAAACACTTAATGAAGCAAATATGAAAGTTCAAATCGATAAGTGTGAGTTCTTTAAAGAAGAACTAGAATTTTTGGGTTTTGTTGTTTCTTCTAAAGGTATTAAGACCAATCCGGAAAAAGTAAGCGCAATCAAAAACTTTCCACCTCCAAGAACTCTAAAGGAATTAAGATCCTTTCTTGGCATGTCAGGTTATTACCGTCGGTTTGTCAAAGACTATGCGAAAATCGCAAAGCCCCTGACATCCCTTTTAAGAGGGGAGGATGGACGCGTGTCAAAAAATATATCAAGTAAAAAACCAATACATCTAAATGAAGAGTCCTATGAAGCCTTTAATAAAATCAAGAGATCTTTAATGTCAGAAGACATAATTTTAAGTTACCCCGATTTCAGTTTACCCCTCGAACTTACAACTGATGCCTCAGATCACGCTATAGGCGCTGTGCTGTCCCAAAAAAATAGACCAATCACCTTTATATCTAGGACTTTGAAAGAAACCGAAGAAAGCTATGCCACGAATGAGAAGGAAATGCTCGCTATCGTGTGGGCTTTGAATTCATTAAGAAATTACCTGTACGGTTCTGCGAAAGTTATAATCTTTACCGATCACCAGCCGTTAACTTACGCACTTAGTAGTAAAAATAAAAACACAAAACTAAAACGCTGGAAAGCTCAACTCGAAGAATACAATTATGAGTTGAAATACAAGCCTGGAAGTACTAATGTTGTGGCGGATGCTCTATCCAGACCACCACTAGCTACCCAAGCACAATGTAATTCTCTAACCCCAACCATTCATAGCGATGAATCATCGAGTCATGGACTCATTTATAGTGTGGAATCACCTATAAATTGTTTTAAAAATCAAATTTTTCTGTTAGAAGGTACACCTCCCAGCCAAAACTTCCAAATAATATTTCCAACATACCATAGACATACTATTACAGAGCTCAATTACTCCGAATCGAACTTAGTCCAAATCTTAAAGAAAATCCTTAATCCATCCGTAACTAATGGAATTAAAACAACTGAACACATTATGGGTATGATACAAAACATTTACAAAGATAATTTCAGTTCAATCAAAATTCGATTTACACAACTTCTAGTACAAGATATTGTGAACGAACAGGATCAAGAAAATCTAGTTATTGAAGAACACAATCGTGCTCATAGGAACCAAAGAGAAAACAGAGCACAAATTTTGGAAAAATATTTCTTTCCTTCATTAAGTAAAAAATTAAAAAAATTTACCAAAACATGCCTTATTTGCAAACAGAATAAATACGAAAGACACCCGAATAAAGTTCCGATACAACCAACTCCAATTCCTAGATATCCTGGAGAAATTATACATATCGACATCTTTTCTACAGAAGGAAAATTAGTAATAACTGCAATAGACAAATTCTCTAAATATGTGGTAACAAAACTAATCAAGTCAAGAGCTGTAGAAGACATTAAACAATCAATAAGAGAAATCGTTTATAGCTTCGGAATACCAAAGCTAATAGTTTGCGACAACGAAAAATCTTTTAGCTCATCATCACTGCTATTCATGTTACAAAACGAGTTTGGAATACAAGTTTTCACTACACCCCCTTATACAAGTACCTCTAATGGACAAATAGAGAGATTTCATTCAACTCTTAGTGAAATTATGAGATGCTTGAAGGCAGAGAAAATCTACGAATCGTTCACAGAACTTTTAGAAGCCTCCGTTCATGCCTACAATTCTTCCGTGCACTCTGTGACGAAGAAAAAACCCATTGATATATTTTTCAGTAAAAACACTACAAGTACAGCTCAGGTAGAAGACGCACGTATCAAAAATATTGAAAAATTAGAGTCAAAACAAAAAAACGATTTAGCATACCATAACAAAAGAAAATCTGACTTAAAAACTTATAACCCTGGAGACACTATTTTCATAAAGGTAAACAAACGATTAGGATCCAAACTTTCGGCACGTTATAAAAAAGAAAAGGTTAAAGAAAATAGATCTACCACAATTTTAACAGAATCAGGAAAAGTTGTTCACAAATCGAACATTAGAAACTAATTTTCATATCCTAAAATCCAAACCCTATTCATTTCCCTTTATCCCACAGATACCTAATAAAACCAATCCAAGGAACCGTTAACATCCTAGACTATTCCAACTCACCCATCATTATCCTAAATAACGGAAAGGCCAAAATCTCTGAAGGAAACTTTAAGCTTATCCACACCGTCGAACTGACTCCATACGAAAACTTCGTTTCAAAAGCACAAAATGTTTTTCTCAAACAAATTCCAAAAACTAACCCTTATTTTCCAATTATTCACCACGAAATAGAACAAATTCAAAATATCATTCAAAATCTTAAAGTTAGTAGAACAAAACGATCATTAGACTTCATCGGAACAGGATGGAAATGGATTGCGGGATCACCCGACCACAATGATTTTACCATTCTTAAAAATAAAATAAATAATGTAATAGATAACAACAATGAACAGATAATAATAAATGAAGAGTACAAGAAAAGAATAAATTTACTTACTAATGTAACGAATGAAATTATTAACACTATAAGAAAAGACAGTACTATCGAATATCAAAATAATGTAATATTACTATTTAAGATAAAACTCATTAAAGAAGAATTAACGAACATTATTTATGCAATTGAACTTGCTAAGCAAAATATTGTGAATTCTAACATTATGTCAAAAAATGAATTAAATGTTATATTAGATAAAATGGATAAAGAAACATTACCATTTATAAATATAGAACAAGCACTTAAATTTGCCGATGTCAAAATTGCATCCAATTCAGAAAATTTACTCTATATCATAAGTATCCCAAAAACAAAAAAAGAAATGTATGAAAAATTAGTTGTAATTCCAATGAAAAAGAAAAACGGTCTAATAAACAAAATATCTCATAGAAATATGTTAAGAAATCATAATAAGGTATATGGTATAATAAATAATTGTAAACAAATCGAAGATATTACTCTTTGTAAACAAACCGATTTATTAGATTTAAATAATAATAAGTGTATAATAGGCTTATTAGAAAATAAAAATGCATCATGCAACTCCACAAATAGCCAACATATTGCTCAGGTCGAGGAAGTATCAGCAGGACTTGTCATCCTTAATCAATTTAACGGTACAATAGAAGCTAATAACCACACGCAATCGCTCAACGGAAACTACTTAGTCAAATTCCACAACGAAACAATAATGATCAATAACCAAAAGTACGCTGCTCAAGAAATTGTCAATATTCAAGCTTTGCCCCCAACATTACATCCAACTTATTCAGACCTTGCAGTAGAGGAAGTCCTATCGCTGGAACTTATGAAAGAATTGCATACGAAAAACACACAGCATCTCACCAAGATACAGCTAGAAAAAAACGTACACCAGATAACAACCTACCTCATATTTGTAGTCGTATTCATCGTCATCATATTTGTACGATACAAATCCAGGACATCCAACAGTAATCCGATAACAACACAACCTATAATAACGATAACAAATCAGGGTGAATCCCATCAACTATCACCACCATCCTTACAAAAATATCCCAGTCTTTACAATATCCTGTAAAAATGCGAGGACGCATTATTTTAAGACGGGAGGAGTTAACGCCAAATAAGCTGAAAGCAAAGCTTCGCGTGGGAAACCAACTAGGGCAACATTTCACACGAGCTTCATCATTTCTGCTGACCTAGCGTCGGCAACAGCGGATGCACCGGACACTCACCTGTGGCAATAGGTGACTTTAGAATTAAGAATTGAATTGTAATTTAGTTTAAGTTTGACTCTCGAAGAATAAAGATATTTTTTTTAAAAGAAAATAACTAAGGAAAATATAATTTATACAATATACATACATTTGTATTTATGTTTAATAGTGTTTGAAGAAAGTAGAGAGACATAACAGCGACAAAGAGTAGAACTTAAACCGGTGTTTGTGGAATCACCGTGCGGAAAGAAATGGAACATAATCTATGTACATTTTTATACTCAAGGATTAGGTAAAACTTCAAGGGAAGATTGAAAGGTTTAGTTTTCTGTTTCCCCTTCCTTTTTTTTGCTATGAAATTCGTTTTCGTGTGATATTTTCTATCAACTGCTAGTTGGGTATTCATGCGGCTGCGATCGCCGAACCGAAGCGATGTATTCGGACAGTGATGGAGTCAGTTATGTCAGATCAGATGCATTACTTAAAACTTATTAAACTATTTTATTTGTTTATTTTCTTTTTTAATAAATACTTAAAGTTTAAACAAGCCAGGAAGGCCTGCAACGCCCATATTCGACGGACCAAATTTTTGCATGACCTAAAATAACGGCAAAAAATACTGCATCGTTCCAAAGGCAGTAAAAATGTTTGGTCATTTGTAAAAAACATGAAGAATTGTTCCTCTTCATCGGTTCCTACGCTCGTTGTCAATGACACTCCTTTTGTTAGCTCTTTAGAGCAAGCTAATCTCTTTGCTATGCAGTTCGCTGCCAATTCTACGCTGCCAGTGAGTGTTATGACTTCGCCTGTACTTGAGCGAGTAAGTGGTTCTATGGGTTCTGAAGAAGTGTTATCCAAACGCTGGAAAAACCACTGCGTAAGCTTTTCCTAATCCTTAGGTCTCGTTCCGAGCGGTACGAGATCCCTCTTTTTCGGATGTGGAAATGCAACGACAAAATATAATAAGCTCATTAAATTTCGACCTAACAGCATTGTTCAAAGGGGATTAAAAAACTGCGTGGAATTTAATGCTTCGAAAACCCAATGCTGTCTTGTATCGCTAAAGCGAGATATACCCCCTTTGCCATTATCCATGGATGGCACTTGCATCAATGAGACTGAACACCTCGATATTCTTGGTATGTGTGTCACCAACCACCTCCTGTGGCTCGATCACATGCGCGATGTCGCCAAAAATGCCGCAAGGTTTTTGAGTTTCCTTAGGCGATGGAAGAAATATTTCACCTCTTCTGATCTGGCTGGTATCTGCGTCCAAAGCAGAAACTCCCATCTCTGGGCTGGTGCTCCTGCAACTTACTTAAGCCTCTTGGATAGTATTGAATGTAGAGCATTTAAGTTGATAGACGATAATATCATTATAAGTTAATTTACTTCGCTTGAACATCGTCGTAAGGTTTCTTGTCTGACCCTTTTTTACCGTTATTTTAACGGTAAAATAGCCAGCTGCATACCTCCCCTTAAACATTTCAACCGTAATACTCGCGCTTCTAGCAATGCTCATCAGTATACCCTCGAGCCCAACTTCGGTCGTACTGTCAAATACAGAGATTCGTTGTTTAGCCGTACTACGCGAATGTGGAATGCCTTACTACTCTCTGTCTTTCCTAGTCATTGCAATACTCAGGAATTCAAACCCAATGTGCACCAACATCTCCTTTTAAACCCTCTCTCCTCTTCCCTGTGCTGACACTGATAAAAAAAAATAATATATAATATACATACAGTGTGTGATAAAACAAAAGCAACATTAAATAAAAAAATCTGTTTATGTAATTTAAATGCATTAAGATGAATATATTATATTTCGCTAATAGTTTACAAATCTTTACTTGAACTTCAAAAATCAATTAAAAATTTACAATAAAATATGTCTTTTTTTGTTTGCCAAAACTAAAGCAACTTTAAAATAATAAAAAATAAAATAATTTAGTTAAGAACGTGATTTTTAGTCAACATTTTGTGGCGAAACCTTTGTTTTTGATCACTGCACTGTATCTTCTAGACATACTCTCAATAAGAGTAGTTAATATAGTAATAGGGATACTATCTCCACACTCTTTGACTTGGGCAAAGAGATCGTTTGGAGTCTTACACCCTTCGCGTACAATTCTCCGATCTACGATCTCTCATAAATTCTCTTAACGGTTGAGGTCACTAGACTGTATTTTGTAGGGGATGTTTTTCAAAATGTCTTTGTATACATATCGGTCGAATATCCCCATTTATTTTATGAAAAGTCTCTACTTCCTGTCCAGAGAAGCATCCCAGACCATGATGCCTCACGGTTCCTCTTGTAAACGAAGGATCTTTTTAATTTAAGCATTGTTCGATATTTATTTCGCGCCATTGTAAAAAAAGAGACATATCATTTCACATAACAAACAACAAGAGTGGCCATTAGATACAAGCCAAATGTGTGATTATATGTTTAGTTTACAACGTACTATCGTAAGACATTCTTTGAAGCTTACTGTTGCTTTAGTGTTGACCAACACTGTACATACTATTTCAGTGTTGTGAAGTAATAATCATCTAACAAGTTCGACAATTGATTGTCTTGTAATCTGTGTAATGAATACCACACATACATTTCTTTGATTATGATTGGCATTTCTGTCACCCTTTAGATCTTTTGGCAAAACCTTTTTGTTTGTTAGGTAAGATGTGTATTTCTTTACAAAGATTCCATATTCGACCACTTATTATGGAGATGATGTTGTCGATCTTTAATTTGCGAATTTTCTTAAATTACTTCCTTTTGGAATGAGATAATTAATTGGGAAGTAATTGTTATCCTTTATTAATTACTTCATTTAAATTTTGGGTTATGTGCACCTGAGTGATGTTGAATCTTTTAAGCCAAAAGTTTTTTATTTCACCCGGACAAGGAGACTTCCAAATCTTGAAATTTCTTGTCTCATCTGTGGAAATTGTATAAGAATGTCCAGAAATTGAGACAGTAATAATTAGTTTTTGGTTGGTTCCAGAAGCTTCTCCAAACAAAATCTATGTACTTCGTGTCTTCTTAGTTCTCAGACCCTTTCTAAAATTTCTTTGTGACTAACAAGTCTTGCATAGAATTTTCTTTTAAATAGCTGATTATTACATCGTCTTGATTATTATTAACTTCCTATAGGAAGTTACTGTAATCGGTCAGATTTGTCCGATTTGAATTGAAAATTCAAGGTCCCTAGAATCTGTACATGGGTGTGTACGTACATACGTTAGTAAGTTTGGCAACATTTTCGTCGTCCATATCTCAAGAACCAGAGATATCGCCTTCAAATAAATTTTGTTATACAGATAATTATGCAGAAAAGGCACTTTAAAACGAATTGAGTAGATGGTTAACCCCTAAATATCCCACGAAGCAAACACGATAACGGCTTGAATTAAATGTTATATTTTATATTGTGAATTGATACCAATCTAAAATAATTGTGAATAACAAAATATAAATGACACCTTGGGAATTTAAAAAAGTTTTTAACATTTTGTAAAATTTTGAAAAAAAAATCGAATTGACAGTATTGTATACAAATACAAAGTTGTTTATATAAGAAATTCAAATTTTTAAAATATGGTACAATAATATGTAAAAATTGGGTTCGACTTATTATCTCGTTAAGAAAAATAGATTTTGAAACAAACTATTTGATAATATTTTGTCAAAGTTTTCAGCAGATAAATCGACAGACAGGGTAAGGTTTTCTCTATTTTAAAATTTTCGCTCGGTATACATTCCACATAGATTCAAAATTCTTTCAGCCACCTGCCAGCTGGCCAGTAGTAGTTAATATCTTCAGTTTCAATAGATGTAAATTCTATTAGAAGAAGAAATACTTTTGTTTTAATTGTTCTAAGGCGATCTGCAATGTTTTGGAGAGGTTCCTCAAACCAATACTTGGCAGTGGATCCAGATTAGATATAAGATGACTCTTAAGACAGGCAAAACTTACCCCACCAATCAGCACTATTACGAATTCCATCTTAATCGGAAACTTACAAATCCCAAAAAAAAACTATTATCAAATATATAATTTTGCATTACGAACGATATTTGTAAATGTTTCCTTTCACCGAAAGGGTTCAGCTTACTGCTTTCGGTATGCATTTTCATTTCGTGGCCAGCACACTAGGTCTTTGTTTGGAAGGGATCACGGGTGCATTAGCCCAAATGTTGTCTGTGGATCAATGTTGGATTTAATAGTCCTTTTACGACCAAGCATACCTTACTTCAGGAATGATAGACCTCTTTCCCGCAGGGGTAGATTTATTATTACTATTATTATAGTAACATAATTATGTGTTTGTAAATTGTTATTGTTTTTAAATTGTGATAGAGAAACAAAGAGGGCAGCTTGAAATAGAAATTAAGTGGTTAATTTATAGCTATAACCGCTTTTCAGAGTTCTGTGTGTTTCTTATCATTCAATGCTTGCTGCCCCAAGATCGATGAAAGGATCAATTGTACATTACTTGATAACATCTCTCCAAATGATTCATAAAAAAAACTTCCTTTTAAACATTGAATTAAATGGACAACATTAAATAGAAATCAGAGTTCTCCATTTCTTGATTTGCTTTCTAAGTTCTGATTTATTACTGACTGCTTACAGAAATAAACTAATTTCGCCATTTTCATTTTATATTTTTCTTGAATGTTTAATAATTGTAAGACGCGATATGATGCACAAAAATTATACCTGCAATGTTTTTGAATGAATCCTTTTTCTAACGCATTTTGAGCTGTGATCACATTGGAGCTGGTTCAACATATACATATAACCTACATATATCTCCTCAGTACTGAAATAGCAGGTGTCAGAGTCATGTCATGATCAATCCCTCAAGGACTTATAACTTCAGTACAATGATGGTTCCTATCTTATGCCGACGGGCCCTCCAGTGCGGTGGCGTAACCTTTTATTATCTTTTTCTTAAACAGACGGCAGCATTCATGTACACATTGATAAAATATATATATACAAATGTGCTTCCTGGCAGAATGTGGCCAGTTTGTGGCATCGAAACCATAAACAAATAACAACGGGCCAGTGAATATAAGAATAAAACTAGTTGTTATGCTGCAAACAACAGTTGTTTTATTGTGAGGGCAAAAGCAATTATTATATATATTATCACGTGTTATTTGCATTGAGATCTTTCAAATGGGAATAAGGAATTCAGGATAATGGCGAAATAGAAATACAGGTGCTTTTGTTCTTCGTTCGTTCGGTTTGTGAAGCAGAACCTACCTGGTTAGTGAAAACTTCTAAATTTTGGTGCTGTATTCAAAGTATGGCGGATATTCAAAATTATGTTTAGTTGGATAATTCTAATATGTACACTGTTAAAATGTACCAATTTCTATATTTCCTCAAAAAAAAGAAGGTTTCTCTAACCCGAATGAGAATTAATTGCTAAGACAAAACTCTAATAATTGAGGTTCGCTATTAAAACATTTAGCTGAAAAAATCTATTGAAATTGTAATGATTTTACATGCATATGCATTTATATTTTATTGCTTAGTTGACATAAGTTTTGACTTTATGAGTGAAGTACCGCCCAGTGAAAATGAAATAAATTAATTTAGTTTAATCAAATCCATTTCTAAATTAACCATAAAAGTAGGCTGCTTATTTTTTTAGAAACTAATTTTGATTTTTTAAGAAAGTGCAAAAAGTGATATTCTTAATTGATGAAAAACCTTTTTATTTAATTCAAAATTAATACCCGTTTTTTTTTTGGTAAGTGTATAATTCTAGTACTAACATACATATTTTCCTAACAAAGAGCGGAATTTCACTTTGCATAGAGTAAGAGAGCACTTAAAATATGTATGTATGGAGTATATAATTTTTTAGTTGTAAACATAGACGTCTGGTTGCTTTTTGTTTAAACATCTTTAACTTTACTTCTTGTTTTCTTTCTTCCTTTTGATGGGGGTTGTGTAGATTTGTGTAGTTGTTTTATCTGAATTATATAAATTTACATATATACAGCCTATAAGGATATAAAACAACGTGCTGGGATTTGGCCCTATTGATGCCCTTACACTAATGATAGTCCTTGTAATACGAAATTATTAATCAAAAATGATAATCGGGTTGTTAAATAAATAAAGTCATAGGTTTTTACTTTTGTAAAAACGCTGTCAATTGGTTTTACAACAAACAATTATAACATCATGAATGAAGTGAAATAAGTTTGAATTCAATACAAAATATCCGATCGAATCCGATCGTAATTAATACATAATTTGCAATGGCATCACTATGTTCATGGTGAATTATTCGAGTTCAACCATTTCATGAAATGGTTCATAAAATTTCATGAAATTAGGAACGTAAAAACGTAATTACACACACGCACACAGGATTTATTTGGATTCAAGGACCTTGAAACGTGCCGATATTTCGCAATTTGGGCCGATTGAAATAAGTTCGAACGGAAAGTTAAAAAAATACATAGTTTAATCAAAACATTGTCAGTTATTACCATCTAACCTTCATATATCGAGTTTACGAGGTTATCTATAATTTTGCCCCGACTACTTTCAGCATACATTCTAGCGACAAACATACATATGCACATCACGTGCTCTTCGTCGTGTCTTGAATAAAACGTTGTTTTTTATTGTTTGCTAGTCTGGTGTTGTTTTAATATAGCTTTTTTATACTTTTTGAATTATAAACTTTCCGAAACTGAACATTTTGACATTTCTCGACGTTTTAAGGTCCCTAGAGTCTAAATAAAAGATTTTCAGAGAGATGCCTTTACGTGCGTATGTACGAGTAAGTACGTCCGTACGTGGGGGAAGTTTTTTTTGTCGTCCATAGCCCAAAATCTAGTAGAGATATCGACTTCAAATAAATTTTGTGACACATATAATAATGCAGAAAGGACTCTCAAGAAAATTGAGTGGGTTGTTATTTTACCATAACAATTTTTAAAAGAGGTAAAAATTTTGGTTAACATGAAATATCTTACAAACCAATAATAATATTTTTACAAAAAATAAAAATATAAAAAAATACTTAAACTTAGTAAAAAATTACTTTCGACCAAAATATTATTTTTTTTTTTAAATTAAAAGTATTATATATTATAACAAATTTTTTCTCACAGAAAATATTTTTTTCAACATTCAGTATATTCATTCATTTGTTTATAAATATCTAATGGTCAGTTTTTTTTCATAAAAAATAAAATCTACAAAAAAGTACGCAAGTGCTACTAACTAAAATTGTTAAAAATTTGTTTTCGACTAAAAATTTCGACAAAAATAGATTTTGAAATCAAACTATTTCATCATATGCAAAATACTGTTGTGTATTTTTAATTTTTTTAGAATAATTCAACTGACAGCAAAATACTTACATTAAAGTACTATATACAAAATACAGTTTTGTTTGTATATTTTTTATAAACGTATACAAAGCTTAAGCTTAACCTATAAAACCATAAAACAGAAGTAATTATAGCAGTTAAGTTAAAACTATTGCCATAGACAGAATTACATGTATCTATTTCTTGTTTCAGAGCATTGAAAATGCAAAACCAATCGACTCAAAATCATGCCATGTGCGCAAATAAAAAACCTTTAAATTCAGTTTAAATATCCACATTCGATAGAAATGATTCGTCATTTTATGAGATTAAAAATCATATCACATGTTTCTCGATTAAACAAATAAATGCTCCTTAACTTTACGTTTGTTGATTTACGAAGGTTGTATGTATTATTACATTGGACTTTAATACTAACTTTAACTGAATCATTTGGTTCTAACAATCGTAAAACATTTTCTTGAAATCTTACTATAGTCAGACACACATTTAAATAAAATGGTCATTTCAAATTCTTTATTTCAAGTTTTTATATTATTTAAACAAGAATAGTTTCAGATTTAACAACAAGCGTCTTCAGCCAGCTCGGTCCCTAGCTAACTGTATCCAGTTTCGCACGCCAAGTTGGTTGAGGTCCTCTCTCACCTGGGTGCGCTTTCTGAGTCGCAGTCTTCCTCTACTGCGCCGTCCCTCGGGATTGGATTCGAAGACCTTCCGGGCTGGAGCGTTGATGTCCATCCGCTCTACATGACCTAGCCATCTAAGCCGTTGGACTTAAATTCTGCTAACCAGGTCAGTGTCGCTCTACAGCCCGTACAGTTCGGCTTTATATCTTCTCCTCCATTCTCCATCTATGCGTACGGGACCGTGGACCTTTGGAATCACCCGAAGAATTTTTCTCTCGAAGCATCCTAAGACGCTCTCATCTTTCTTTGACAGGGTCCAGGCCTCAGCGCCATAAATGACAACTGGGATGATGAGTGTCTTATCGATGGTGATTTTACATGCTCGAGAGAGGACTTTACTTCTCAATTGCCTTCTAAGTCCAAAGAAGCAGTGATTTGCAAGAGTTATTCTTCGTTTGATTTCAGCGCTAAATCTAAAACCTTTTTTGACATCAAATGCATCGGTAAGATCTTTTCCGACCTTGATAGAGCAGCGTGCATTCTCCATCGTCATTCTGCATAAACGGATAAGTTTGACAGGAATGCCAAAACTAGACATTGCTCGGTAGAGCTCTTCCCTATAGATGCTGTCATACGCGGCTTTAAAATCGATAAAGAGATGGTGGGTATCGATTTGTAGCTCCTGGGTTTTTTCCAAGATCTACCGTAGTGTGAATATTTGGTCGATAGTAGACTTTCCTGGACTGAAGCCACACTGATAAGGACCAATCAGGTTGTTGACGAATGGCTTCAGACGTTCACATAATACGGCAGAGAGGATCTTATACGCAATGTTCAGGAGACTGATGCCTCTGTAGTTGGCGCAGTTTAGGGGGTCTTCTTTCTTATGTATCGGGCACACTATGCTGAGATTCCACTCATCGGGCATGCTTTCTTCCGACCATATTTTGCAGATGAGTTGGTGCATGCGCCGTACCAAGTCATCGCCTGCTGCTTTGAATAGTTCGGCAGCGATGCCGTCAGCTCCAGCAGCTTTGTTTGACTTAAGTTTAGATATAACTATCTTCACTTCGTCAAGGTCGGGTAGGAGGAATTGTTGACCTGCGTCGCCGAGGTTGAGTGGTTCTATCTCCCTTACAGCGGAATTCGGTTCGTCATCGCCGTTATATAATTTGGAAAAGTGATCTTTCCATATTCTCAGCATCGACTGCGGTTCTACAACGATGTTCCCCTGATCGTCTTTACAGGCTTCGGTTCGTGGCTGGTACCCTAGGGAGGTTTTTTTTACCTTTTGGTAAAATTTACGAACCTCATTCCTGTTGTGACATTCCTCTTCTCCTCGATCGCGCTCTTCTCATGCTCTCTTTTTTCCATCTAAGAAGCCGGTGTTCCTCTCTTCTTTTCTGCAGCTCTAGTCCTTTTGTGCAGCGCCGTTTCGTAAATATCCATTTACCCTATTTTCTGGTGGTGGTTGCTATTTCTTACTAATGCATGTACTGTTTTAACATGAGTTTTATTAATGTGTCTGGCCTTAAATTGGATTTACATGTATCTGCATCGGCATAACGCAGAAAAGTAGGCGAGGCAGATGGATGTCGAAAACAGAAAGTGGAAGAGAAAACACAGGTGGTAACTCTTTTATGCTTCCTTTAAAATACTTTAAATTTTGAGCAGTACAGTGTTGCCTCAAGCTCTTACAATAGTGTAATGAAATTAATGAAACAACCTAACAAAAGCTAAAAACATACTTCCAAATCTGAAAATATTTTCGACAAACAAAAAACATTGTACATAGTATTTCTCACTAGTCTAAATAAAATTCTTAAAACAATAATAACAAAAATAATGAAAACACTTGTATCATTGTGGTAATACTAATGCAGACGAAGATGCTATAATAAATATGAAAATGTTCGTCTTCACTATAATGGTGACTTAATAATATGGCTGAAATTAATAACTTCTGAAGATTTGTCTTTTCTCTCTATTTACTTAAATTCCAAGTACAAAATAAAATGTATAACCTTTTAGATAAGCAGACGACAATACCATTTAATTTTACTCAAATATTAATAAAAAATATATTAAAAGTGTAGTATGTTCCTTACCTTAACTTTTAAAATCATTGATCATTAAAATTAAGTTTCCTAAAAATAACACCTTCAGCAGGTGATTCAACTCTTAACAAAAATAAATGGACATAAACAGTTTAATACCAATATGTTGGAATTTTAATTGAGAATGAAAAGATCATAAACATGTGTGTGAATTGAAATAGATAAATAAACTTTTAATAAAAAAAAAGTTATTGTTCAAAAGGAGCTATCAATTCTTTTCCTTTGGTTCTTACCATAAACCGAATTCTTTATTGGTTTGGTGTCTACATTAAGGCATGTTTAAATTCAATTAATATATATATATGTATATGTATATATACAAACCGACCACGTATTTTCTGTCCTATTATTAATAATTTTAAATTGTCGGCTAGACGAGTGTTGTTGTGCTGGTTGTTTAATTTTTTTTTTAATTTTTAGTCAGACTTACATATGTAGATGTAGTCTCAAAGATAATTATGAATTAACACTAGAACACGATTTCAGGAGTTAATTCAGAAGATCAGTTTAGCGATGCTACGAAAAAAATGGGAAGCATATTTAATTGTGTTTTTCTTTAATATGCAATTAATGTTTGTTCATTTTTTTCGCGAAAATAGGTCTAAGAATTTGTTTCTTGCATTAATATAATTTTTTATCTCGTAAAACGTATGTACATACACTGTCGGACAAATTAAAGTGCAAAATTAGTTTTCTCTTTCTCTTATCACTGTTATTTAAGAGTAAAGATCATTTATCGCTCCTTTTCATGATCTGACGTGACATAATGTCATTTATTGACGATCTGTAAAAACTATCCCGTTAATTGCTTTGTCTATTTGTTATGAATTGCTTGAATATTGAAACACATGAAGTTGAAACGCGACAAAATAAAGTGCAGTTTCTGTTTTTTCTCTTATTTATTGATAAGAAAATAATAATTTAAAAAAAAAAACTTCAAATCGAAGAGATATTCAAAGGTAGAAGCATTAATATAAATTTATAATTATTTCAGTGAATAGTTTCAATTAATATGTAAAAGACTTTAGGATGAAACCGCTGACGCTGGAAGTGAAGGAATTGCTAGTTTTGGACCGTCAACATGTGTTGACATTCCATAAACTGGCAGAAAAATACGGAATATCAATTTCTGGAGCAAGAAAAATCTGCCAAACGAGGAACTGTTGCCAGTTTTAAGAGTTCTTGCGAAAGAAAGAGGAAGACCACAGCAGTTGACGACCGCAGGATCAAGCTTGAGGCTAGAAGAAACCCCTTATCATCAGCCAGAAATATTATTGAAGACCTCCAGTTAAACATTACTCAAAGGACGGTTCAAAGGCGACTCCATGAAAGCGGTTTAAAAAACTATTTTGCAAAGAAAAAGCCACTGCTTCGAGCAGTCAAAATTCGAAAAAGACTAGCTTTTGCTAAAAAGTTTTTGTCAAAGCCGCAATCATTCTGGGAAAGTGTTATTTGGTCAAATGAGTCCAAATTTGAACTCAAAAACTCAAAGGCCAGAAAGCGCGTTTGGTGCAAACCAAACAAAAAGACTCAGCCAAAGGTTGATTCAAAAAACCGTCAAACATGGAGGTAGGTCGGTTATGGTCTGGGGTTGTTTCTCCTTCAGTGGCGTCGGAAATATCGTCAAAATCGACACCAAAATGACGGGCATTAGTTACGTCAATATTGTTAGGGAAAACTTACCTACTTCTGCTCGTAAAATGTCTTTGGAAAATTATATTTTACAACAAGACAACGACCCCAAACATACGAGCAGAGTAGCCAAGGAGTTTTTTTCCGTAAACAATATTGACGTACTAGAATGGCCACCACAATCCCCAGACCCTAACCCCATTGAACACCTTTGGTCCATTTTAGACGACAGAATTCCATTTAATGCGCGTCGAAATTTGACATCGTTTTGGGAAAGCCTAAAACATGAATGGGAGAATATTCCAGCTGACATCTTAAAAAATTTGGTCTATAGCATGCCCAAACGTCTTGCGGCAGTTATACAGAATAAAGGAGGAGCCACTAGCTATTAAGTTTTTTACATAAGTAATGTTTTTTTTTGAATTTTTGATATTTTTTTGTTTTTTTTGAATTTACACTTTATTTTGTCTTCTTTATGTGTTCATGATGTTGTGATATCTTTTCATTTTTTACTTTAATTTTGTATATAAACTTTCATTATTACTTATAAGATCGTAAAATAGGCTTTAATTGTTTAATTGTTTGTTCGACTGAAAATGAATTAAAACATTCCAAAAATAAACAAATAAGAATAAGAATTTGACTTTGCACTTTATTTTGTCCGACAGTGTATATACCACTTATGCTTGAAGTATATTTATTTTGAGTTTATCCGAGTTTGCATATATTGGAAGGAAGTTATATTTGTCAAGTTTTAAAAGTAAATAAAATTCGCTCAAATAATGTTTTTTTTTATGAAAACAACAGATCATTCCATTTCAAAATTTAGTATACCGTTTGAAAGATAATCAAATCAATGCATTATAGTTATGTATGCACATACAACATACATTATATTCATGTTTTAACAAGAAATACAATTTTACCAAGTTCGGAAAAATTAAATAATTGCGTTGACTGAATCTGCAACTAATCATACATCGAAAACTATTGTGCTGCTATCAGGCCTCTATCGAGCTCATTGTTTGGTACCTACTTTTAAGTTAATTGTAGTTCCAAAAATCTGAATCTGCTCTTTCAATTATTAGGTAAGATTTAAGACTTTTAAAAATCTTTAAAAAAAACCCAAATATCAACTTAAAAGATTAAATTTATACAGGTTCTAATGTATATCGTATACATTTAACTGTAAGATCATATGAGTAATAGAATCAGATTACTCGTTTAAAAAATTCAGTCTTTCCCATGTATATTTTGTTCTAAAATATCAACCAATATGCATGTAACTAAACTATGTTTAAAGCTATATTTTAGTCAACAGCATTAATCAAATCATAGCCAATTTAAGACGATAAAGAAGATAATCAATATCATTTTTTAACTGTCTTTGCTCACATAATAGTGTTGAAGAAATCGTCTTGGTATAATTGTCATAAACAAAGTCAAACATTTTTGTCTATCATTAGGCGTTCAAGAATTTCAAAAACTTAACCTCGGAGGTTACGGTTTTAATTAAAAAAAGGCCTACAGGTGTATTTCTACTTAACAATCCTTTTCTTACTTTTCTACAACGATACTATGACTGAATTAATTAGATGCATTAAGAACACATTTAAATACGTTATTAATAAATATACATACATATAAGTAAATTAATAAGACACTAATAAGTTTTACTTTTATTCAATCAACTTTATTAATATTTAATAATCGATGAGTGGAGCTGCCCGTTGATAAAACTATCAAGTATTTCGCCGCACACAGCTTCTCCTGAACTAAATTCTTATAAAAAGAATTTTCGATAAGCAAGCGTATCTCTCTCATCGTCAACGGTAACTTGTTTTCCACTTTTGGAACATTTGGATTATAAATATACATATGTTGTTTACCCAAAATTGTGATGTGCGAAATAATTTTTTTGGAATTATGCAACTTACCTAAATCTATCAACGAAAATTATTGCTTTAAAAATGTTTAAAATAAGTATTTATTTAGTTTTAAGAATAAGACAGTGTGTACAAATGAAAGAAATCTTTACAAAACTTCAAACCACCATCGTCGTGACCATACAATTTAAAAGGTATATTGTTAAATTTGAGACTCAAATCCGATGAGTCTACATCAACCGCCACTTCACTGACAGAGCCGTTGCATTTCATTTTCATGGGATGCTGGAATAGAGGATGGCTGGTTAAGCAAGCTGATGATAGTTATGAACCTACACGGTTATTGGAATGCTTTACCTTTCGCTTCACTTTTCAGTTGGATGTACCACCATTGACTGTGTGATCATGGTCTATTGCATTTCTGATTGTAGTAGGTTTAGCCATAAAAAGATCCTGTTGCAGAGCCGGGCATACCAACTGTGAATAGTGGATAATTTGATTTTTGTGTTGTTGTTGTGAATTTTTACTCTGGTGGCTTGTGAAAATTTGCACACAAATAAGCAAGCCGCTTAAAAAAACTTTCTCCTTTCACTGTTGCATTGCACAAACTACTTAAAATTAACTATCTTGACAGCACAACTCGCGGAATATGTATGTTTGTCGGTACGTGCGAGCAAGTTTTTAAGTGCTTTGCGGATTGCGGGAGCAGGTTATATGTTTGGTTAGTTATTCTCTGCTTATAAGTCTTCTAAGTTAAATGGCATTATAGTTCGAAAGTGACAATGGCATCAAATATTCGAAATCGTCATAAAGGACTATGTATATTTTTGTTATGGTTTATGTGTCTTTTAAGTTAAAACGAAAAATAAACTACGTATGCACGTTCAAGGAGCAGGAAGAAAATGTTCCTTATTCGAAATATTTTTTAGTGGTATTGATAGAAGTAGAAAGCTTTGTGTATTGCATTTCATCTTCTGATGCCATTATGAGAACTTAGATGTTCTTTACCACTAAATACATCAACCTTAAGCACACCACCTTGCCCAACATACCTTCAACTATGCTTACAAAAATGTGGATTTGGCTTTTTAATTGTTCGTTTTATAAATTAAGACCTTTCGTATTTAGATCACAAATAGAATTTTCTTAAAGGTATTTGAATAGAATGGAAATTTAATGTTTTTTTTTATTAGTATACTTATTTTAAAGCTATTAGAAGTTTAACTAGAATGTATGTACATATGTATGTATGATACCATATGAAGTTATTGTAATCGATTCAGTTTGTCGAATTGAAAATTTTGTAATTTCTCGACGTTTCAAGGTCCCTAGAGTCGAAATAAAAGATTTTTAGAGAAATGTCTGCGCGTGCGTGTGTACTCACGTATGTACGTTCGCAAAGTTTTTTCGTCGTCAATAGCTCAAGAACCAGAAGAGATATCGACTTCAAATAAATTTTGTTATACAGATAATAGAGCAGAAATATGCAGAAAGGACTCTCAAAAAAATTGCGTGGGTGGTTTTTTTACCCTATGAATTTAAAAAAAAATGTTGGTTAGCCCTAAATTTCTCACGAACCAATAACTCTAGAGACTTGAATTAAATTTTATACTATATATTGTACCGTGATACCAAACAAATATAACAAATAAATTTTTGGAAAAAAATTCAAATAATTTTTTTATAAATTAAAAAAACCGAACAAAAAATATTTTCCACTTCGAAAATTGTGCGAACAAAATTTGATTTGATTTCCAAAACAATTTTTTGCAACGAAGAATAACGTTTTTAACATCCGATACAATTTTGAAAAAGATCGAATCAAATATCTTCCCAAAACTGTGAAATTTTGACTTACAATTCATTTTATCTTATGAGAACTGACAGTTTTTTTTTTACAAAAAATAAAAAACCTAAACAAAATTAATTAAAGCTGGTAAAAATTGATTTTCGACTGAAATATCTTCTCAAAAACTTGACATTATGGCTTCAAACTAGTTTTACATTATACCTAAGAAATATTGTTTTCGACATTCTTGTCTTTGTCTCATCAAAGAGACACTAACCAAGTTCACGCCTTTCACTAAACTTAACAAAAAAACTTCTTTAAATTTCCCGCCAATTTTTTCGCATTTATTTTACTACCGCGCGCCTTCCATAGGGAACTTCATAAAACAATGTCATTCTTCTCGCGAAACTGTCGAGTCGCCATTTTCTTCACTTTACGCGTCGTAATCTTACACACTGCCTGCTTGGAGCTTACAGTCATTGGTACCATAGTAAAGCCAACCCAAATATGGTAACCAACCCACTTGGAATTTATTCAATAACCCACAGTCTCACGCATTAAAAGAAATATATGTATATGATATACGATTACTCATATATACGATTGATATGAGTAATAATAAAGTAAGAAACTTCAATGCAGTATGCTAATTTAGCAGATTATGTTTTGGCTTTGTTAATAATAGTAGGAAAGATAACATAATAACGCAACAAAAATTTAAAAAAATATATTGTAATAATACCTTTATTGTTTTAAGTAAAAAATCTTGTTGTATCCACATAGACCTTATAAAAATATAAACGCCACAAGTTTCAGAAGTTATACAAATTTAAGTTTTGTTCAAAACGTACAAATTCAGATCTTTCTCTTAACAATTAAAGTCAATTTGCATTGATACAATCTTTCAATTTGACTGAACTCATGCTTAATTGTTAATTACTACAATATCGGGTATTTAGAAGGTACTATATTCATTCCCACTGTTAAACTATGAAAATAGTCAGGTTTTGGGTATTCGAAACTAAAAACTATTACTATCACTTTAAACAAACGTCAGTTCTATATATGTACATATGTAGAATAATTTATATATGTACGTCAAGAGTAGGCAATTTTAATTGAAAATAATTTTTTCAAAGCAAAAACAACATCGGGCGGGCCACAGTGGCGTGGAATAGCGCTTTGATGGTATGTTATCTAGAAATCAAAGTTATGAGGCGCGTGTTTGCGAGCCGACAACGTACGCAATTATCACTTACGTATAATCATAGCGATTCTCTTTAATCCTAAGAATATGACAAGGGGTTCACCAAAGTAAGTGTTTGTAGTGAATTTTATGCACAATGCAAATGAAAGTGTATATAAAAAAAGATACAAATGTACATATGTATGCATCTACATTTACTCTGTGCTGTATAAAGTCAATCGCTTGAGCTCATATAAAAATAGCAAACTTTTTTTTATTGTGTTTTGCAAAGAATTACAGACTTCGAAGATCTTTGACGAAGAGCAGTAGTTAAAGGTGGAGTGCAAGATTGGGAATTATGTTGAATCATTAAGACAGATGCATTCGGCAAAACTTCAAAGTATGTTGTTGACAAAAAAAATGAAGACGCAAGAGCATTGGAGTATTACCTTTTTATTCAGTTAAAAAAATAGCATATTAGATGAAGCAAACAAGAGAAGTCAACTACAGACGCTCTGAAATTAATATGGCGTTGATACATTATACCCAGGGCTATAAATACCTAACTCACAAGCTCTCTAATTGGATCATCCACAATTCTGGGCATCTTTATGATGTAGTCTGCGGGCTTGTTATGTATAGCTGAAGCTTATCGTGATGGTGCGTTCAAAGGCTCTGCTTACCGTTTTCCGTGGTAATAATTTAACTTCGGCACTATTGCAGTCTCTAAAGTAAGTAACAGTCTACCTTAAGGTGGACATTTTTTAAGTTTGCAATTTTTATTATAAGTTTGATGTGGTTCTCTCTTTTTTTGTATAAGTACATAAAAGTATATAGTGCTCTTTGAATTATTTGCACTTCGAAAGTTTCTTATCACAAACCATAAGGGGCTATCCATATGAAACTTTCGTTCTAAACTTTTGCAGTGCAGTGTTAGGAAATGAAGCCGGTAAAAGTGTTACCACATTTTAAATGTCAATTGTCAAAAAGAAATTGTATGCACAATTCTTTGACTACCGATATATGCACAAGCGATAAAGCTCTACCTCACTACTTGTCCCATTGCAAGGCTACTCACATACCACGACAATCATGCATATAATATGTACATGCTACATACATGAATTTTGATAAAACCTCAAAAGAATACGAATTCGACACGAATATATATTTTTAACCTGGCTCAGGCTGTCACAAGTATTCAAGATGTGCTACATATCTATTCGAATACCTATACACGGTGGAGGCATATACGAGTAGGAATGGAAAACTATCCAACCTGTTCAAACACGGAACACACGACGGCAACGAATCCGGTGTTACTGCTTTGTCAGATTTCATGCATGATAATGGCGAATGCAGTTTTACTTGCACAGATTTTTTTTATTTTACCGTCATTTCGAATTCACGTTGCATGGTTTTTCAAAGTAAAATCTAAAATTTTGAGTTTGCTAAGGTTAAGATACAAATAGAATCAAAAATCAACAAACATGGGCGGGAGTATTTCAAACGGTGATTTGGACTCAATTACGCCCTCCCCAAAATGCGATGCATTAAAGAATTGGCAATAATGACAAATGTTCTCATTTTCTTTCTCCTGGTGCTTGAAAATATATTTTTATATATTTTTAAAATATGGTTTCTTTTCATTTTCATTATACCCATTTTGAAATGATATATTTTCATTCATTCATTTTATTGCATTCACACGTTGCTTTCGATTTACTACGGAGTTGTAACATTTTGTCCCGCACATGATGATTTCAATATTAGGATGAATATTAGCATTTTAAGTTATTTAACTGATTTCAGATCATAAGCTTCTGATATAAATTAACTTGACAAACATTCATCATAGGTGTAGCTACATTTAGTTTTCAAAACTAATGCAGTAAAGGTATTAAAAAAAATGATTTAAAACAAAAACTTACTTTAATTGTTTTGTATTTATGGACTAAAAAACATATTCATGTGTCTGCTCTCTTTCCATAGGCAAATAATGATGCAAAACGTATCTTTTCCATATCATGTGAATCCAACATTTTTACAAATAAAGCATCCCTCACATCCACATCATCGAATTTCAGTTAAAATCAATTGGGGATTCTTGTCAATAAAAGTGCTTTCTCAAATGAGCATTTCGAAATCGGGTTAAAACTGTAGGTCTCCTCCATCCTTGACAATAGTACTCACACAGGAATGGTTGAGAGGCCCTCTCAACGGATTGTTACGCCGCCTAATTTTATTTTGTATTAACTTCCCTTAGGAAATTATTGTAATGGGTCCGATTTGTCGAATTGAAATGTTGTTTTTTTTTTGTTACCAAATCAGCTAAAAAAAGGTAAAATGTTCACCCTAAATATCTCAACAAATAACGCTAGAGACTTGAATTAAATTCCATTTTATATGTTATATATTATATTATATTATAATATACAAGTATATTATTCAATATTATCCATTTAACGGTTTTTTATAAATCAAAAAAACTGAAACAAAAAAATGTCACCTCAAAAATTTTACGAATAAAAGAATTTTGTGCAACGAAAAACAACGTTTTTGATATCAGGTAAAATTTTGAAAGATCGAATTGACAGTTTTTTTTTATAAAAAATAAAAAGTTAAAAAAAAACATTACTCAAAGTTGAATTTTGACTTAAATATCTTTAAATATTTGAGATTATGACTTCCAACTTATTTTATCTTATAAGAAATATTGGTTTGAGAAAAATCTAATTGACAGTTTTTTTTACAAACAATTAAAAACCTAACAAAAATTAAACTTAGTTGGTAAAAATTGATTTTCGACATAAATATCTTTTCGAAATTTTGAGATATTGGTTTCAAAATGATTTTATCCTATGAAAATATTGTTTTCAACATGCAGTAAAATTTTGCGAAAAATGGAATTTACTGTTTTTTTTACAAAAAATAAAAACCTAAAAAAATGAATGCAAGTTCGTAAAAATTGAGTTTCGACTCAAACATCTTTTCAAAAATTTAAGATATAGGCTTCAAATTAATGTTAATGTATAAGAAGTATAGTTTTCAACATTCAGTAATTTTTTTTTATAAAAATCTAAGTCAGTTTTTTCATAAAAAAATGAAATCTACAAAAAATAGTACGCAAAATTGCTCAAAATTGATAATCGGTTCTCGATATCTCATGAATAATAAAAAACATTGGCTTCAATTTAATTTTATCAATCCAATTTGTATTTGTTTATAAATATAAGATATACAAATCTCGTTAACCAAAATAGATTTAGAAATCAAACTCCTCTATCATATGCAAAATATTGTGGGTAATTTAAAAAATTTATACAATAATGTAATTGATAACTTTTTTAACAAAACACGAAAACCTACAAACCTTTTAAGAAGTGTGGGTCGCATCCCAGCCTCTTTTTTATTTTACAGTTGGAAATCTTCATCCTCACTAATTATCGCACTTAATGAGTCAAGTTACATCACCAAAATAAGGCTTTCTTAAATCGCCGCCGTTATATAATATGAAAATTTGAGATTCTTAGATTATGCATAGGAATCACGACCTGGACTATTATTAATGAATTAAAGGAAATCATGCATAAATAGGCTAAGTGAATTTTCGATCAAATTGATATAGGTACATTATATTTATAAAGACTCCAGAGTGTACATGTGTCACTTTTTGAGCGTTGACATATTAAGGCGTTAAGAGAAAAAAGCACCAAAAGAAATGAATTTTACTTAATTTAGGTTAATTAAACACATTTTTAAAAACAAATCAATTTATGAAATACTTAATCCCTTTAATGAAGTTAATATATGTATATGTATGTATAACAACATAATTTTAACATGTTATAACTATTCATGTTAAAAGTATTATTTTTCTAGATCATTCAAACGTCGTAGTAAACGAATCTTATTTCTATTAACTGAATTCATCTTTTTTTGCAGACGAAACTGAATTATTATTATAAATTCATATTTTAAAGAATTGTTGTCAGTTTTATAGTTATGGAATCAATAAAACTATTTTTAAATCATAATTGTATGAATGTACAAAAAATAAGTTGCAAGCATCAGGTTCTCCAAGGTTTGCACTTGATTGAAATTCCTTTAATTTTTGCGACATAACGATATTCTCCCAGTTATTTCCTTGATGCCCACAGGTGTTTTTCTTTGAATGTTCTTTGTATGAGTATGATATTCATAAAGGGTGTTGCAAAATAAACATCATCAATTAGTGAGATTGATTATTAAATTCCTTAGCGCTAAGACGCTGCTTCTGTGGGATGGTTAGATGAGTCTTAAGTGACGTTAAAGATTGGAAATCTCATACAGTTAACTAATGTGTTGGGTGGACATAGACATAAAGACGAATAAATACGATTTGTAAAATGTTTTTCTGTTAACTATGACGTAATTTGTCTCGATGTCATTTACTTTAGAAATTTCATTGAATTAGGTAGTGTTTTGATTACTAAATAAGCAATGCTTTTAATCCAAATAACTCACCCTGTCCAGTTTCTTACATAATAAAGTTAGAATGGTTTAAATTGCATTCAAAATTTATAAAAGTATATTTGATTTTTTACAACGCCTATTTTAATAGGAATATAATTTATTTGAGTTACACCTATATAATAATAAAATAATTCAATTTGATATAACATATTCAATTGAATGCAAAGATATTCATAAGTTATTTGCTAACTTCCTATAGGAATTATTACAGATAAAACCATCACTTCGGGTATTTTAGAAACAAAAAATGATGTTACCTCCAGAATAATATTCTACAACAAAGAATAGGGTTTTTGACGGTCAATTACATGAAAAATCTAATGAGCAGCTTTTGCAAAGAAAAATATAAATTCTAATTGACTTGTGATTTGAATATCTTAGAAATATCTAGAGAACTAATAATGTTATTGATTTGAAAATTATTTCATTCTATTAAAAATACTATTTTTATTAAAACTAAACTATTTATAAACTACCACTGAAACTGGTACAAATTGATATTATTTATATTATAAATATTTTGAGAACAAAAACCATATTCAAATTTGCTCGTTTTAAAACATACATTCAAATGTAGTTAATTTTCATTGACAATATTTTTTAGTCTGTTTATAACGATCTCTCCTTGGCATTAGACTATCTTATAAATTTGTCCAGTTCTGACACCAATATCTTACTTTTAGGTGATTTTAATTTACCACACATCGACTGGATTCCATCCGAAGACGAATCCTGCCTTGAAGCCTCTCCTTCTTCTTCACAAATGGAACTATCTCTTCTCGATAAAGTCCTTCTTACTGACTTACAGCAAACAAGCTGTATTAAAAATTCAAAAAATCGAATTCTCGATTCAGTCTTTTCTTCTGACGCTATTAGTATTCTTGTTCTAGAATCTAGATCAGGAATTACTAATATTGACAAATATCACCCCCCTTTGGACATTTTTTTTTGACTTAAGTAATCACCTTACTAATCACAGTAATTCTTTTGATTGCTTATATAATTTTGATTTCAGAAGAGCCAATTTCCAGCAGTTGTCTGAAGATTTAACCATTTCTGGAATTGCTGATACACTAGCATTTTCTAACATTGACGAAGCAGTTTCAACTTTTTATAGAATCCTGAATTATTGTTTTGAAAAAAATGTACCGATAAAGAAATCAAGAAATACAAACTTTAGCCATACTTGGTACACGAAAGAATTGCGTTTACTGCGTAACAAAAGAAATAAGGCATGGAAAACGTATCTCAAAACTCTGTCTCTAGTCAACTTCTCTTTTTATGTTGAACTCTTTAACCAATTTAAATCACTTTCTAATTTATTATATGCTTGTTATGTTACTGATATAGGCACCTCTTTGAAAGAGAATCCTACAAAATCTTGGAAAAAATCAGATGGCTTTCCAGTTAACTTCACTTACAAGAACCTTTCGTAAGATAAAACTTTTGGTATCTGAAACGCTTTCGCAACGAATTTCCGTGAGTCATTTGTTAATAGCCCTCAAGAAGTTGATGAAGTATATTTTCATAATCTTCACACTTTTTCGGAAACTAGCGGTAGTCACATACCTGTGCTACAGAGTACAGTCCTTGATCTTTTATCTGCGTTGAATAATGACTGCTCAGCCGGTCCTGATGGTATTCCCCCGATAGTACTAAAAAAGTGTAGTAATGCTTAAGTTGAACCCCTTACGTTTTTATTCAAACTTTCTCTAAAAACAGGCAAATTTCCCAGTATATGGAAGATGTCAGCTCTAACACCAATTTTCAAGAAAGGTAACAAGTCGGATATAAGCAACTACAGGCCCATTGCAAAGCTTTCTTGCATTCCTAAAGTATTTAAACAAGTTGTTTGTGAAAGCGTAGCATATGTGAGCAACATGGTTTTGTGAAAAAAAGATCAACCGTTACTAATCTCCTCACATTCTCAAACATATGTTCAAACGCTTTAGAACAAGGTTTTGAAGTTGCCTGTGTGTACACTGACTTTTCTAAAGCTTTTGACCAACTAAGACACGGAATTATTTTATTTAAACTTAAGGCTCTTGGTTTTCCACCATTTTTCTTAGCTTGGATTAAGTCATACCTTAAAAACAGATCCTACGAGGTAAAATTTAGAAATTGTCATTCTGAACCTTTTGTTGCTCAATCTGGTGTTCCCCAGGGAAGCCATCTTGGCCCTTTTCTGTTCATCCTGTCTATTAACGATGTATCGTCGATTCTACTCTCAAGTGAACTTCTCATTTTTGCTGACGATATGAAGATTTTCAAAATAATAAAGTCCAACCATGATCGTATTCTTTTACAAGCCGACATTGATAGTTTCACATTTTGGTGTGGGAAAAATAGCCTTTTACTCAGCCCTTTAAAATGCCAGACTATAACTTTCACTAAAAAACTAATCAGTAACGTATTTGACTACTGTATATCACAGCAAAAACTCTGTCGTGTCTCCACATTTAAAGATTTAGGTGTACATTTCTGTTCCAACTTAGAGTTTACACATCACATTAATTTTATTGTTTATAAGGCAAGTTCTATGCTTGGTTTTATAAAACGCTGGGCAAAGGAGTTCAATGATCCCTATGTTACCCTTTCTTTGTATAATTGCCATGTTCGTCCTTATTTTGAATATGCTTCGCAGGTATGGACTCCCTATTACCAAATTCATAGAAAACGTATTGAATCAATTCAACATAATTTCATTCGCTTTGCCCTAAAAGGTCTTCCTTGGGAAGATGCCTATGATCTGCCTCCCTATGAACATCGTGTTAATAATGACTTAGTAAAGGGTGTCCCAAAATTAACGCAAGATTTGAATTAAATAGAAAACGCCGTTTTTAGTCTTTTGATAGTTATATTTTTATTGACTCGTAAAGTACATAGGATAGGGTTATGTATGGAATAACAAATCGGACAAATGGCCTCCACGACTTTGCATGCACATGCGCACTCTTTTGTTGAAATTTTCCATGAGCATTCTGCATAAATCTAGCTGAATTTCGTTGATGCAGCGTTGAATCTCCTCCTTTAATGCACGGGTGGTTCTGGGCTTGTTGATATAGACTTGTGATTCCAAATAACCCCATAAAAAGAAGTCTAATGGTGTTAAATCACACGATCTAGGAGGACAATTTTGATCACCGAAACGAGAGAGTACACGACCTGGAAATGTCTCATGAAGTAATTGAATTGTTTCACGGGCTGTATGACATGTGGCACCGTCTTGTTGAAACCACATATTGGACACATCAATCATCCAGTTTTGGCAGAAAGAACTGTAATCATGTCGCGATATCGAGCACCAGTAACATACACTGCTTGACCAGCATCATTCTCGCTTAGGATGGTTTTGCTCGAAAAATCAGGGTCCATTTGTTGATTTTCAATAATCCATTCAACGAACTCTCTTCTCAGTCCATGGTCATTAGGCTTCAATTGTTGTGTTAATTGAATTTTGTAAGCATGAAGACACAGATCTTTGGTGAGTATACGCTGTAGAGAGGTTCTTGAAATTTGCAATTCTTGTCCACGACGTCGAATTGAGGTTCCTGGATTTTCAGCAACACTCTCACGCACTGCTTCGACATTCACATTTGAACGGCTTGTTTTTGGACGACCAGTGTGTTTGGCGTCTCCAACGGATCCAGTCTCCATGAATTTTTCAATTAATCTCTTCACAGTTGACGAAGTTAAAACACTATTCCGACCATATTTTGTATGAAATTTTCGAACTGCAGCCGCCAAGCTTTCACTATTTTTGAAATATTCTTTAATAATGAAGACACGTTGTTCTATCGTGTAAGGCTCCATTTTTAATAACCCTATACTGTTAGCTGTCAAATTGCTTTTTTTCAACACTTCACTGCACAAATGGCGGCAAATTCAAATCTTGCGTTAATTTTGGGACACCCTTTATTTTTTCATCAACTCATTAATGGTGAAATTGATGCACCTTATTTGCTATCTTGTGTACATTTGAATTACCGGGGCGGAACTCATCACCTGTGCACATTTGATTTTATACATATTGACTTCCATAGAACTAACTATGGCAAGAATGAAGCTTTAAGTCGAATGAATATAGAATCCTGAATTATTGTTTTGAAAAAAATGTACCGATAAAGAAATCAAGAAATACAAACTTTAGCCATACTTGGTACACGAAAGAATTGCGTTTACTGCGTAACAAAAGAAATAAGGCATGGAAAACGTATCTCAAAACTCTGTCTCTAGTCAACTTCTCTTTTTATGTTGAACTCTTTAACCAATTTAAATCACTTTCTAATTTATTATATGCTTGTTATGTTACTGATATAGGCACCTCTTTGAAAGAGAATCCTACAAAATCTTGGAAAAAATCAGATGGCTTTCCAGTTAACTTCACTTACAAGAACCTTTCGTAAGATAAAACTTTTGGTATCTGAAACGCTTTCGCAACGAATTTCCGTGAGTCATTTGTTAATAGCCCTCAAGAAGTTGATGAAGTATATTTTCATAATCTTCACACTTTTTCGGAAACTAGCGGTAGTCACATACCTGTGCTACAGAGTACAGTCCTTGATCTTTTATCTGCGTTGAATAATGACTGCTCAGCCGGTCCTGATG
Organism: Eupeodes corollae; assembly: GCF_945859685.1. NCBI lineage: Eukaryota > Metazoa > Arthropoda > Insecta > Diptera > Syrphidae > Eupeodes > Eupeodes corollae. Next base: position 84,166,964 of record NC_079148.1, read on the forward strand.
GTATTCCCCCGATAGTACTAAAAAAGTGTAGTAATGCTTAAGTTGAACCCCTTACGTTTTTATTCAAACTTTCTCTAAAAACAGGCAAATTTCCCAGTATATGGAAGATGTCAGCTCTAACACCAATTTTCAAGAAAGGTAACAAGTCGGATATAAGCAACTACAGGCCCATTGCAAAGCTTTCTTGCATTCCTAAAGTATTTAAACAAGTTGTTTGTGAAAGCGTAGCATATGTGAGCAACATGGTTTTGTGAAAAAAAGATCAACCGTTACTAATCTCCTCACATTCTCAAACATATGTTCAAACGCTTTAGAACAAGGTTTTGAAGTTGCCTGTGTGTACACTGACTTTTCTAAAGCTTTTGACCAACTAAGACACGGAATTATTTTATTTAAACTTAAGGCTCTTGGTTTTCCACCATTTTTCTTAGCTTGGATTAAGTCATACCTTAAAAACAGATCCTACGAGGTAAAATTTAGAAATTGTCATTCTGAACCTTTTGTTGCTCAATCTGGTGTTCCCCAGGGAAGCCATCTTGGCCCTTTTCTGTTCATCCTGTCTATTAACGATGTATCGTCGATTCTACTCTCAAGTGAACTTCTCATTTTTGCTGACGATATGAAGATTTTCAAAATAATAAAGTCCAACCATGATCGTATTCTTTTACAAGCCGACATTGATAGTTTCACATTTTGGTGTGGGAAAAATAGCCTTTTACTCAGCCCTTTAAAATGCCAGACTATAACTTTCACTAAAAAACTAATCAGTAACGTATTTGACTACTGTATATCACAGCAAAAACTCTGTCGTGTCTCCACATTTAAAGATTTAGGTGTACATTTCTGTTCCAACTTAGAGTTTACACATCACATTAATTTTATTGTTTATAAGGCAAGTTCTATGCTTGGTTTTATAAAACGCTGGGCAAAGGAGTTCAATGATCCCTATGTTACCCTTTCTTTGTATAATTGCCATGTTCGTCCTTATTTTGAATATGCTTCGCAGGTATGGACTCCCTATTACCAAATTCATAGAAAACGTATTGAATCAATTCAACATAATTTCATTCGCTTTGCCCTAAAAGGTCTTCCTTGGGAAGATGCCTATGATCTGCCTCCCTATGAACATCGTGTTAATAATGACTTAGTAAAGGGTGTCCCAAAATTAACGCAAGATTTGAATTAAATAGAAAACGCCGTTTTTAGTCTTTTGATAGTTATATTTTTATTGACTCGTAAAGTACATAGGATAGGGTTATGTATGGAATAACAAATCGGACAAATGGCCTCCACGACTTTGCATGCACATGCGCACTCTTTTGTTGAAATTTTCCATGAGCATTCTGCATAAATCTAGCTGAATTTCGTTGATGCAGCGTTGAATCTCCTCCTTTAATGCACGGGTGGTTCTGGGCTTGTTGATATAGACTTGTGATTCCAAATAACCCCATAAAAAGAAGTCTAATGGTGTTAAATCACACGATCTAGGAGGACAATTTTGATCACCGAAACGAGAGAGTACACGACCTGGAAATGTCTCATGAAGTAATTGAATTGTTTCACGGGCTGTATGACATGTGGCACCGTCTTGTTGAAACCACATATTGGACACATCAATCATCCAGTTTTGGCAGAAAGAACTGTAATCATGTCGCGATATCGAGCACCAGTAACATACACTGCTTGACCAGCATCATTCTCGCTTAGGATGGTTTTGCTCGAAAAATCAGGGTCCATTTGTTGATTTTCAATAATCCATTCAACGAACTCTCTTCTCAGTCCATGGTCATTAGGCTTCAATTGTTGTGTTAATTGAATTTTGTAAGCATGAAGACACAGATCTTTGGTGAGTATACGCTGTAGAGAGGTTCTTGAAATTTGCAATTCTTGTCCACGACGTCGAATTGAGGTTCCTGGATTTTCAGCAACACTCTCACGCACTGCTTCGACATTCACATTTGAACGGCTTGTTTTTGGACGACCAGTGTGTTTGGCGTCTCCAACGGATCCAGTCTCCATGAATTTTTCAATTAATCTCTTCACAGTTGACGAAGTTAAAACACTATTCCGACCATATTTTGTATGAAATTTTCGAACTGCAGCCGCCAAGCTTTCACTATTTTTGAAATATTCTTTAATAATGAAGACACGTTGTTCTATCGTGTAAGGCTCCATTTTTAATAACCCTATACTGTTAGCTGTCAAATTGCTTTTTTTCAACACTTCACTGCACAAATGGCGGCAAATTCAAATCTTGCGTTAATTTTGGGACACCCTTTATTTTTTCATCAACTCATTAATGGTGAAATTGATGCACCTTATTTGCTATCTTGTGTACATTTGAATTACCGGGGCGGAACTCATCACCTGTGCACATTTGATTTTATACATATTGACTTCCATAGAACTAACTATGGCAAGAATGAAGCTTTAAGTCGAATGAGCATTTTATATAACTTAAACTGTTCATCGATAGATTTGAATTAAAATAAGATGGGATTAAAATCATTGTTAAGAACCAGTGCTCCACTATCGTAAACGTTCGCATTTTATTTTTTGTTCTGTAATAGTTAAATGCTAATTTTGTTTTGTATTTTGTGCGTGTGTTAGGCTATATTTGTATTATCTTTTACTAACAACTAACACATGCACTTATGATGAGCCTCTGATCGTAGTTTGACGCTTTCTGTCAGCTTACTACTTTCTGAAAATTCTGAAGTTTAAAAAAAAAAAAAAAAACAAACAACGAAGACCTACACAAAACAACATAAAACTGGTAAAACTGAATTTCGACTCAATTATCCGGAGAACAAATAATATATTGACTTCAAATTTTGTGTCATCTTATAAAAAATTCTATTATTAATTTTCCTGGCAAGAAATTCTTACTAAAATAATATTATATATGTATGTATATTGTTTTAAACAAGAAATTCTTACTAAAATAATATTACATATATTGTTTTAAACATTGTCTAACTTTTTAAGTCTGTCTGAGTAAGAATTACGACCGAAAATTGCAGACACCGACTTGTAGAAAATGGTTGCAGACGTTGTAACCATTTTTATACGAATATCAATATCAATATCAATATCAATATCAATATCAATATCAATATCAATATCAATATCAATATCAATATCAATATCAATATCAATATCAATATCAATATCAATATCAATATCAATATCAATATCAATATCAATATCAATATCAATATCAATATCAATATCAATATCAATATCAATATCAATATCAATATCAATATCAATATCAATATCAATATCAATATCAATATCAATATCAATATCAATATCAATATCAATATCAATATCAATATCAATATCAATATCAATATCAATATCAATATCAATATCAATATCAATATATATGTATACTGCTGCCATTGATATTAAATTATGTACATATGTAAATTAAACGTATGTGTGGTTTCTTTAGGAATTACCAATAAACTATTTAAACCAAGTTAGACAAAATTTGTACACAATCAAAAGATATCGAATAATTTCCCACCGACCGACTGATAAAAGTGACACATTGTAAAGTGTCACTCTCCGTTAGTCTTAGTTCAATATTTTGAAAGGCAAAGAATAATCAGCATTATAAAAGCATCATACTAACTAAGTAAAAGTTCCCCCGACATTGAGTGAAATGTCTAATGTATAAGCGTTAGATCTAGAATTTGTATGTAATTACACCCCTATCAACTTTGCTGTTTCACTTTATTTTAGATTGCTTTTCTGCCATCACAACATAAGCACTTGACATATATAGAACGGTTTGTTTAATAGATTCTACGCAATTGAAAAAATGTTCATACTTCATCAAATTAAAAAAGAAAGGCTATGAAATTGTGTTGTGAAGCTTGCGAATGCTATGAACTATACTGTGGGCAACCGCCAACAGATGTGAATACATCAAAATCCAGGACTACTTCAAGTCAAACTCTCGAAATGCCTGCAGCATTGTCAAAAGTTGCAGGAGGGCACCCTTTGAAAAATACTGTTGATAAAGCGGACGCTCGTTTAAATCGTTTGCAGAGCAATTACTGCAATAGCGCTAACACCAGCAGCATCACTCAGAATACGCCAGCTCAGCGAAGTTCTAGTGTTGGAAGTTCACGGAGCAGTACTTTCGAAACACTATCGTCCGTATCATCATTATCTCCAACAGCAAGTGTCTTATCTGCATCATCATCATTGTCATCGGGACCTCCGTTGTCGTTTTCATCGCCGCCATCGTCGCCCTTGATGGCGTATCCCTCAGCGGAAGATGCAGGGAGAGTTACTGGTGCCATGAGAATTGATGGCTTTCAACTGGGTAGAAACACAGGTTCAGTAGCTGCTACGTATGGGAGTGCAATGACTGCCAATTTGGCACAGTCATTCACTCTTTCGCATCATCCACAGCTACATTATTATCCAATGCATCACTATCGTGAAATGCTGTATGCAGCACATCATTTCGGCCGAGGTAAATAGTGTTTTTTTGGCTTTGAATAGTCTAAAATATTTGGCATATAAATAAAGTTGATAAATTAAGGTTTTTTTAATGTGGGATGCCAAAATCGTGCCAACAATAGTAGATACCCCCAAATACAATTCTTTTTTTATTTGACGATATATTTAAAAACCCTTAGCGTTTTTTGGAAAAACCCAGATGTGGAGTTAATGAGGTATGTATTAAGTTTACATTGCAAGTAATTTTTTTTTGATTAAGTTGATAAGTTCAAGCTCAATGGTGTTTTTTCGAAGAAGATCATAATAAGTACCAGATCTAAATTTACCTATTAGCGTGTTTTAAATCAGATAAAAGGATACTCTGATTAGTTGTGAGTTTAGTACGAGTATTAATTTGATGGAATCAAGAAGAATTGGTAGACGTAAGGGTCTAATTAAGAAGGAAACAGCCCTAATTCGAGATAACCGGGATCTCAACAAAACCATCCGTTTTTTAGTCACCAAAATTAGACGAAGTTCAAATGCTGTATACAACTCAAGGACCCAGACGGGTAAACCAAATCAAGAAAGCTTGGCGATAGTGAGAGATTCAACAACAGGTGTAATCGAGCTTGGCATACCGTTATCTTTTCCGATGAAAGAAAAGGATGGACGCTATTACGGGACCGTGGAGCTGGATGACAGAAATGGTTGCTTGTAATATAAACTAAATACATATGTACCTTATTCATTCCACATTTGGGTTTTCCCAAGAAACCTAAATATGTACCAAATATCGGCAAATAAAAAACGAAAAAAGCTTGTCCCCATTAATATGATACGAAGTGTATTGCAAGTTGAGCATCATACAGATTAAATTTTAAATGGTTTGAGTTAGACATCAATTTGCATTGAATACTTAATCTGTTCAATCGTGTAACTTGCCAGGATGATTTGGCTTAAATAATTGAATAATAAACAAATGATTTGACAGATGTCACCGAAACAAAATGGCCGGCACGGGCGTCAAAATGTACACGCGCCAATCTTAATAAAACTACGAGAAAATTTCAACGAATAGAAAAGAAAGAAAGCTTTAAATATTTGAGTCGCTAGTAAATTGCTAAATATTCAGAAGATTGTTACTTAGCAAAGTGTTAAGCTCATAACTAAACGTTGTTTTAGATTTTGAGCCAAGATCAATTACATTTTTTTGAAAGTCCTTTCTGCATCTTTTGATGTTAGTATATGTAAAACAAACTTTGAAAAACTTTGAAGTCGACATGTCTGCCGGTTCTTGAAATATGGCGGACGAAAAAAGCTGATTTCTTCACAAAAGTACTAAGATTTAGTAACGTCAAATAGGTACGAAGTACTAATTTAAACTTAATATTTTCTGGTACTGGAAAATGGATAGTATAGGGCGCTATTAATACTGGAATCGGAGCAATATATTTTATTCAATTTTAAATTATATCTGTCATTAAATTATATCTGCCAACGCTTTTTTAACATCAATTTACTTTTTTTTACTGTATTTCAAAAACACTTTGCTTAATTTTTCAATTATTTTCCCTTACTTAAATTTCATTGTTTTTTCTAAATTTTTCGATACAACTGTTTTCAACAATCAACAAATAATTCAATCCTGTTTGTTTCGTCCGTTATAAAATACCAATTTGTATGTTTTTATTTATGTACGTATTTTACTTTTAGTAATTTAAGTATTTATTCTGTTTAGAAAATTAAATTGGACAATTCCCAGAATATTTCTTGTTTCCCTTTTTGAATTTGGAAGATTTAATCGATATTTATTATTTAGAAATCCAATCGCGAAATTTTGATTTTTTTCGAGTTTTTCGGTTATAAATAATACCTTTTTAATTTGTTGTTCATTTGGTAACATAAATTACATAAATACATCAACAGGCTTGATAAATTATTTTTGGAAATTTTACAGGCGTCGTAAACTATGGTTTGCACATTTCAATTGACTTGTAAGTGGAAATTTAAAAAGAATGTCAGAACAAGTGTGTTGTCATGGCGCATCTTTACAATACGAATAAATCTAAAAAATATTTTTAGAAAAGAATAAAGGGTGGCAAAGTTTTGCATAACGCAGATAGAACTTATGTTTTAGAGCACCATATTTTATACTTAAGATTTTATAAATGCAAACTCTGAGAAAAAAAATCAAACAAAACAATTCAAAATTATTATTTAGGCGTATTCTATAAAATAATGTCAATAATAAGAAATGGTGTCGTTTGGCGGTAAAACTGTACGTAAATACATTCGTAGACAAATAACTTACAAATATACCTACACCATTCATTCATCAAAAAAATATGTTTTATTGCTCCAGAATTAGCAAAATAATCAATACATACATACATATATACATTTACAATAAAGTAAGTTAACAATAATTGGGTATTTATTTGACAGTAAAAAAGGGGTCTTTTCAGATCTCTCAATAATATGTCATCTGTATTGTACACTTCCATAGCAAGAATATACTTATTCAATTTATAGAAATGTCCCAACAGTGATAATATACGACATAAACTTAATTCGTATACAGTTTTGATAATAGTGCTAATAAATCAATAACGCTTTGTCAATTTTTGTTCAATGCAAAAGTGATAAGCGATGCTTAGAAAATTTGCACTATAATTTTGTATTGGTTAAAGTTAAAAAATTACCATTGATAAAATGGTTTGTTATCAATTATTTTTCAATACATTTTTTCCTAGATATTTGTCAAATATCTGTGATTAATGTTCTATGAACTAACCTTTCATGTTTTAGCATGCGCTCCCAAAAGTTAAAAAAAAATCCATAATTGAATTCTAAAAACATGGCTTATGATAGTTATATATCTATTGTTCATTTATTTATTTGCAGGTAAGTGCGAACCTTTGACTGATTGGCGCGAACAACATTTTAGAAAAAGTGGTAAGACAAAATCTTTTTCTTAGATATAATAATGACGACTGCTAACTTATGTATGCAATGTTAAAATGGATACCTTAATTTGTGTGGATCGGAAAAATAACTTCAATAAGTGGTTTATAACTTAAGTTTTGATATGTTAAGTTATTTTTTAACTTAAGTCACAAAAAAAAAGTTAATTTTAAAAAGCAACAAAACGAATGGAGGCAAGTTTCTAAACTGTTTAACTAAAGAAACTGGTAATAAAATAATAAAAAAAGAGGCTGGGATGCGACCCACACTGATAACTTCCCATCCAGTCTGTCGATTTGTCTTTCTTAAAAGTTTTTTGTAGATTTTATTTTTCATGAAAAAACGGACTGTTGGATTTGTATATAGGTACAAATTACTGAATATCGAAAACAATATTTTCTGTGAAATAAAATAAGTTTGAAGCCAATATTTTTAATTTTTGAAAAGCTATTTGAGTTTTTTTTAGATTTATATTTTTTGTAAAAAAAACTATCAATTCGATTTTTTTAAAAATTTTACCAAATATTGAAAACAATATTTCTTATAAGATAAAACTAGTTTGAAGCCAATATTTAAAATTTTTGAACAGATAATCAATTTTTACCAACTTTTATACATTTTTTTTAGGTTTTTATTTTTTGTAAAAAAAACTGTCAATTCGATTTTTCCTAATGTTGAAAACAATATTTCTTATAAGAAAAAATTAGTTAAAAGCTGTTATCTCAAATTTTTGAAAAGATATTTGAGTCGAAAATCATTTTTTACCAACTTTTGTTAATTTTTTGTTCGGTTTTTAATTTTTTGTAAAAAAAACTGTCAATTCGATTTTTTTCAAAATTTAACTGAATGTTGACAACAATATTTTTTGAAAGATAAAAGTAAATTAAAGCCAATATCTCAAAGTTTTGAAAAGATATTTGAGTTGAAAATCAATTTTTACCAACTTTTATAATTTTTTTTAGGTTTTTATTTTTTGTAAAAAAAACTGTCAATTCGATTTTTCAACATTTTTCAAAATATTGAAAGCAATATTTCTTATAAGATAAAATAAGCTTGAAGCCTAAATTTCAAGTTTTTGAAAATATATTTGAATCGATATTCAATTTTTACGAACTTTGAGTAATGTTTTTTTTAGTTTTTTATTTTTTATAAAAAAAACTGTCAATTAGATTTTTCACAAATTTTATCAGATGTCAAAAACATTATTCTTCGTTGCACAAAATTGTTTTAGAGATGAAATCATATTTTAGACTTAAAATTTTGGAGGTGACAAATTTTTTTTTCAGTTTTATTGATTTATAAAAAAGAAGTTATATTGATTTTTTACAAAAAAAATATACCTGTTTGGTATCACGTTACAATATATTATATAAAATTTAATTCAAGTTTCTAGCTTTTTTTGTTCGTAAGATATTTAGGGTTAACCAAAATGTTCACCTTTTTTTCAAACTGCTATGGTAAAAAATCCACCCACGCAATGTTCTTGAGAGCCCTTTCTGCATCTTTTTGCCTTATTATTTGTATAACAAAATTTATTTGAAGTTGATATCTCTTCTGGTTCTTGAGCTATGGAGGACGAAAAAAACGTCGCGAACGTACGGACGTAGGAACGTACGTGCACACGTACACACGCACGCACAGACATCTTTCTAAAAATCTTTTATTTCGACTCTAGGGAACTTGAAACGACGATAAATTTCAACATTTTCAATTTGACAAATCGGATACACTTTAATACTATTTTTGGCTTTTCGATTGTGCTATCCGGACTAAACTCCTTTTTCGGGGCACAAAAGCAAATAAAAATGCTAACTTCGATACTAAGCAAGATGAGAATATTGTCGCCAGTCAACAACCGTCGCCACACATTCATAAACGACATTCGCCAATCTCCATCTGTATAAGTAACATATGAAATCGTCAGACACAAACAGTCACCCAACGTTCCAATATAAATACTAATATCTCTTTGTTAGGTCTTACCTTTTCGGAGTTGTCATACAAATAATAAACATTTCCATAGCCCGTAGAATTACTAATTAAAAGTATTGTTTTAGTACTCCGCTATCCTCTCATAAGTATTTCGACACTGATAACGACACGTTAGCAACTGATTTAAAAAAGTAATTTTCTCGTTTTAAAGTACAATCAAAAAACGGTTATAACAAACTCCTAGAGTTGAGAAAGAACGTGTTCGTTTTACCCGATGTTTTAGTGTAACCAATTTTAAATTTTTTGTTCTTAATTAAAAAATAAGAAAATACTTTTTATTTTTTGTATGATTGATGTATGATGTATGAGGTTCAATTTTTTTCTGCAGTCGTAAAAAAGACAAATTCTCTTTACTTGATGTTGTGATTTAAAAATGAATTGCTTTTGAAAAGAAAAAAATTGCATTGCCTTTAGTTTTTGTAAGTGTTCAGAAAACATAGATTTAGTATTTTCCATTTTATATTTTTCTTTATAACCAATCATTCCTAATAGGCGATATTAGAATAGTAGAATTTCTATTTGTATTAATTTTTTTCTGGGACCTACAAATTAGCAGGCAATAACCGATATTTCATTATAAGCGATGTCTTTATAACCGTTTTTGACCAAATTAAATTAATTGGCGCAACAGTTCGAACAGAACCAGAGTCTAGCGAATTACAACTCTCAAACATTCTGTTTTTGTTGTAATAGGGAAAAAAGTATACAAATCATATTGTATATTTTGACAATATTAATAATTTAATTAAAAAGAAAACCCATGCTTCATAAAGATCCATTCACATAAAGATGTAAGCATTATGACACTGTGGATTCAAAGTCATTTTAAAAGGTATTTATCAGCTCCATTTCTCAGTTAAAGTCATATAAAGATTAAAAATCCCATCAAAGAACATTTATTTTCACCAATATATCTAAATTTCAGAGTGCAGAAGAGTGAGCCGGTCTTTTTAGTCTTGAAAAAAATGTTTTGTTTTATTTTATAAATAAAATTATGACAATATCGTTCGAACTTGCTCTTGAAGTTCAAGGTGTATCAATTTTGATAAATATTATCTTAATATATAAAAATTCAGTGTCCTGATATTTTTGTTAACCAACTCAACCGAAATTTATATGTAATTTGGTCCAATTTAACGGATAGAATGGGTTTTGTTTGCTTTGATGGCTGCAATATTTACTAATTTACAATAATTTTATTTTTATGTCGATTGTTGTTACCAATTGTAAACATAAACAGGGTCCGGCAAAAGGATCTCCCATATTTCAAAAGGCAATAACAAATAAATGGCATGATGGTTAGTGCGTTGGCCTGTAAGAATTGGCGCAAGATGGTCATCGTTGATCTTCACGGGCAGCCATTGGCGAGCAAAAGTGTAGTGAAGTACCTCGGTATCTGGTTAGATCAGTATTTATATTTCGACAGACATATAAATGCTGCTCTGACCAGGGCCAGAGGAGCCTTCGCTCTGACAAAGCGGCTGTTTTTTAGCAGTCGGCTTGACCCCAGAGTGAAGGTAATTTGCTACATGGCCCTCATACGGCCAATGATCGTGTATGGTTGTCCTGTGTGGTTCAACGTTGCCCCTTCCCAGATGGAGAAGTTCCGGGTGTTCGAGCGGCAGTGTCTACGACGCTGTACCGGCTTATATCGAACAGCCGAATCTTCTTATGTGCATTACTATTCCAACGAGGTCCTATACAACGGGGCTCGAATCAACAGAATTGACAATTTCGTGATAAAACTCGTTCGAGGTCACATTGCAAGAGCTATGTCTTCGACCAACAATTTAATTTTCGGGGCGTTTTATCCGAACGACGAGTATTTTGAGAGTGCACGCTTGAGCGGGTTCATTCCACCAGAGGCATTCCTCTTTTTAGACAAATGCGGTCTGATACAGGATAGATTGGCAGTTCCGTTAATCTACCACGTCAGACGAAGAACCGTGGATAGGCGACTCCCGTACAGTCGGGACGTCATGGCACAAGGCGGAGCGGAGCTCCTTCGGTTCAGTAGGGCTGTGTCCGAACGGGACCGAACTGATAGGGTGAAGCAGGAGAACCAGTTTTGGTGGCTTCAATCGGCACTTGATAATGGGTAGGTCGGGATGGGGTTTAAGCCTTGGCCGGCTTACATACTTGTTTTATAGTTTTAGGGTTTAGTTTTAAGTAGAATAGGCATGGTGGCACAAAAAAAAAATACACAAAAAAATTAAAAAATAAAAATAAAAAAAAAAATTAAAAAAAAAAAATTAAAAACAAAAAAAAATCAAAGAAAAAAAAACATGGAATAAAAAAAAAAAAAAAAAACCATACAAAAAAGACAGTAAAATATAAAAACAAAACACGTTAGATTTGCTGCTGTGATTGTTCTAGTTTTAAGTAGTTTATAGGTAGAATAGGTAGTTTAAGTTAGTTTTAAGTTTTATTTAAGAACCTAACTTTAAGTAGTTTGTAAGTAAAAATAAATAAAAAAGGATATTGATATTAGTTTTTTGTTCAAATTTTCTAATAAATACAAAAATAAATGAAATGAAATTTAAATGAAGTAAAATAGATCTTAGGGCCGAAAGGCATTAGTTTTAAGTATTATAGTTTAACTTACAGTGTCCGTATGGGACCATTAAGTTAGTTATGGATAATTGGGCTAGTTTTATGAATTTTTGTCTAGCTTTAAGATAGGATTAAGAATGAATTAATAAAAATGAATTTAAAAAAAAATAAAAAAAAAAAAAAAAAAAAGTGCTTTGGCCTGTCATGCCAGAGGTCTTGGGTTCGATTCCTGCCCATGCCATCTTAACTCTTTTCACGGGTACTGCCTCTTGCGAGGAATTATAACTCTGTAACAAGAGTAACTCTTGTCATGAAAAAGTGCTTTCTCAAATTAGCCGTTCGGATTCGGCATATAAACTGTAGTTCGCCTGACAACATTACTCGCACACAGAAATGATTGAGTTGTAAGTCACTAGGCCCTAGTTCTCAACGGACTATTGCGCCGCCCAATTTATTATTTATTTAATAACAAATAAATAATTATATAACAAATAACTGTAAATGTTTGCCCATTATCTTCGAAAAATTACGGACCTAACACAACAAATTCAGCAACAGCCACACCGAAAAATGACATAAGGGCCACGCCATTATTATTACTAAAAACGGCACGTAGACCTCTCTCTACCCGGAATACCATTTTATCTATAAATAGCTTTAAGTTACAAACGTCTAAAAATTCGGTAGGTTTTTTTGCCGGACCCTGTAGTTTCTACAAAAAACTGATAACAGCGGCGCCACGTTTTAAATTATTTTTTTTCTCCACGTTGTAGATGTGTTTGTTGATCAATTCAATGATCTTTCTTTGTATTAGATTTTAAAGTTTAATTATAACACATAACAACAAACGGTAGGAGTAAACCCGCTTTATTTAATTATTTACTTAAAGAAATATTTTGGGTTAAACCCTAATGTCTTGATGTCAGTGGTGGTTAAACATTTGACAGGTTAGAAAGAAATATTCAACTATTCTTTTTTTTAATTTTACAGTCCTTGAAGAGAAGAAAGGCATATATTTGGTTTTCCTGTACACTTTCTTATTGTGTGTTATATTTACTGCAAATGATACCTTTTCAGCGATGTAAACTGGTTTCCGTGATTCCATTATCGGTACTCATATATGTTATGTGATTATACAATTCGTAAGATTTGCTCTAAAAATATTTAAATATTAACGTGCATCATGAGCATGCATTCCAGCTTCTAAGCTAAACAACTTTACTGATGTGAAGCTCATCTACAAGTACATAGTCTTCAACCTTTGTGAATTTACTAATGAAGCGTCCAATGCACGATGAAGGCACCTTCAACATTAACACTGTCATAGTCTTCATACCCAAACCACTCAACGTTGTTGCTCAAAGTGCGTGCCAATAAATTGCGGTTCATTACCATAAAAAGTAGACACTTCCGCAATTGAATTGATTTATTTCAAAATCTAGCAGAACCACGTTATTAGCGTGTTGCGTTGAAATCAATAGATTAGATGTGTGCTTGTGCGTTGTGGGGTGTTGATTTCAGATTAACCGTAGCGGAGATAGTCTTTTGCGAACGCCATAAATCTTAACAATTATTTTATCTTTGAGATGAGAAGTAGTACACTTTGTGTCACATGGATAGGGACAAGCCTCTTTTAGTTTTTTATTTGCCGATTTTTTTTTGTTGGAAAATCCTAAATGTTGAATGAATGAGGTATTTAAATAATTTTTAGTCATGCGTGCTAACTTCTGATTTCTGAATTACTTCAAGTAACCTGTGGTGTATTGATTCATAGAGTGCTGTTAGATATTTGAGCGAAATTTGGGCCAGGACCGGATCTCTTCGGTTTGTGATTTTAATACAGGTATGCGGATATTTATTTCTTGTTTTTTTCTATACGCACAAAACTTCTATTTGTATTAAGATTTCCTTCTCTGAGTAAAAGATTTTTGCTTTACTTTTGGGTTTTGAGATTGTTAAAATTACTGTTAAGATATTTTTAGTATTTACTTTCAGTTTGAGTTTATCTTTGTGGTCAAGAAGTAATTTAACTAGCGTAACCCAGAATACACCACGAGGAGATATTGCATTCCGCGTGCAAGTCAATCAATTGTTAAGTATGCCAGTCACTTCAATTTTCTATGTGTTTACTGTAAGCGACAGGAAGGTCAAAGTCCTTTAGTTGCAGACCCACGCTTTGTTTTCCATCAATCAAAAATAGTTATACTTTTTAACATCTAGCAAAAATTCCATTATTTGAGATAAAATAATACAAGTCATCTTTATATTTTTTTAATGGCAGTATTTTCTATAAAAAAAAGTTTACAAATTTCAGTTTTCTGTTTTTCATAAAAAATTAATTAGAGCATGATCTACATCAGTAACATTTTTACTGGTATATATAACCATGAGAAAAATAATACTGAAAGTGATTATTTTAACTTTTTTTCACACATTTTAATTTTTCAATCAATAATTTCCAAACTAGTGATTGAAACAACTTCATTTAAAATTTATTATATAGTGTAGACGTAGAGCTGTGGCTTTTGAAGTTTTGCCGTTGGTTTTTATTTTATTTCTAGAGGAATGTGAGAGCAAGATGAATAGAATATAAAATAATTTTTTAATTTTCTCTGAACTATTGTCAGAATTTTATTTTATTTTTATCTGTGTAGGCACCTATTTATTTCTCAAACATTCGTTGTCGTTTTGTTCCTACAAAAACTTACTTTTCCCTGACCTGAAGATGTGTACCTTTATTTTTCCCTTTTAATAATTTGTTTACTGCATATAGTGCAATCACCCGCTTACATAACATAAAAAAACTAACGCATCAAGGAGCCTTTCGCGTTTTTAAAACATTATTTCCTTGTTCCATGGTTTCTCTTTTTAAAAGATATGCAGGTTTAAGATGAGGACCAAGCTTGTATAATGAATATCACTGTGCCATGCACGCGAAGCAAGAAAAAGCTGAAGGCAGAGGACTCGGTTGTTGAATGTCCCCTTATATGTATGGAAACTTGATTTCAAGTCGCAGTTGTAGCCAGTTCAAAGGCTTTTCTTCTTGCGATGTGGAAGATAGAGTTTTTGTTTTTTTTTTTTGCATAAGGTGTATCGTATAATGTTAATAATAACAAATATTGTCACTGAATAAATTAAAAACAGTATCTTTTAAATTTAAAAATAAAGAACATCTGCTCTGTTCTCTTTAGTTACATTTTTAGCCTTTAAAAAAATTAGGTGGCGCAACAGTCCATTTGAAAACTAGGGCCTATTGACTTACAACTCTCAACCATTCCCATGTGCGGGTAATGTTGTCAGAGAGGCAGTACCCGTGAAAAACTCTAGATGGCACAGGCAGTTATCGAAACCAAGACCTCTGGCATGACAGTCCAACGCACTAACCATCATGCCACGGGTACTAGCCTATTTATGTACGGTTAAATTTCATGTAAGAAATCCTCTGCGAAAAGTATTCAATCTTTGAATTTTGGTGTGTCCTCATTAAGGGCTTATGTTAATAGCCTTATTTGTTGGTTTTAGTTGTTTAAAAATGATATTCCATATTTTTAAGATATGAAGTGCGATTTTAATGTTAATTTCTCTTCTTTTTTATCAGGTTATTACCAACCGGCTGGGCCTTTAATTTCGCCACATGTGCTACAACCAATAGCTGCACCACCACAACAAGCATCTAAGCAGCAATCATCAATTCAACCATCAATTGGAACAAAGAACAAGCTAATTCCTAACTCTCTTGACTCTGATCCAGAACGTAGTCCATTACCACCGTTACCATCATCTACATCAACGGTGGAGAGTTTAGAAAGTGATGTTCTAATAACAGGTGGTGATTTGACAACATTCCGTTACCCAACTCAACAACAGAGTTCACAACAATCCCCGAGTGTTGCTACACAGCAACAAAGCCAACACCAACAACAGCAATTACATCAACAAGCTGTAGCCGCAGCAGCAGCTGCTGCTCATCAAGGTGCACCACCATATCCACGATCAATGCATCAAATGCATTATACGTCGGCGTATCCTCCCAATTATTACTCTCCCTATCCGGGTGAGGCGATGTGCTATTCTCCACCCTATCAACCATACTTTCCAGCCAAAGTATATCAGAGTGCTCCACCTCCACCATCATACAGGCGTTATCCACCGTATTACCAAACAGGACCTCATTCGGGGCCACCTCCTCCATCTGATATATATGAACAGTCACCACCTCCGGCAGGTCAGGCGTCACCATCAGGACCACCCTCTGGGACACAATTGGTTCCCGCAGGACCAGGAGCCACCCACTCGCAGCATTTGGAACACTATCCAGGTCCGCCAGGTTACTATTCTGGTTATAGTCCGGGCGGTGGGGGTCAATGCTACACCCGCAGCCCCTATATGGGTAAGGAAAAGTATGGTTTTTCGCATACATAGAAATACATACTACATTATGATTAATTCACGTAAACCATGAAATTATGTACAGTAATTTGCCTTATTTGCACCTCGCTTAGATAATTTTCTCGCAAACTGGCCGAAAAAGTCGTGTTCGAAAATTTCCCATGTACATACCATACATACAACAGCTTTATTTCGGTCGGTTAAACTTCGTCGCTTTATGGATCTTAAAAAAATCCAACTTAAAAACTGAAACAATCCAAAATCAATAAATGTATTAATAATCGAAGTAAGTTTTTGTAACTTAGAAGTACTTTAATTTGATCAAGGCAACTGGCTAGTTTTTCAAGTGACATTAGTTTCAAATTCAGAACTTTACTTCGCAAACCTCTACTTTAAGTTCATAGCACACAAACTACCAAAAACATTACTGTCTACAAAACACTTCTAAGGCAAGCTACAAGTCCATCACGATTTGTGTTTTGTATTGTAAAGAAAGATTATTTATTTCTTTTCCAATTGACAAGAAAACCTTTCAAAGAATAATATTAAATGAAGTTGTGCAGAAACTAAATAGGTATGTAAATCACAGAGTAAAAAAATCAATTTTCAGTTGAACGAAAAATCATGATTAACTAC
The DNA here is from genome assembly GCF_945859685.1 of Eupeodes corollae. Lineage (NCBI taxonomy): Eukaryota > Metazoa > Arthropoda > Insecta > Diptera > Syrphidae > Eupeodes > Eupeodes corollae. Next base: position 84,183,962 of record NC_079148.1, read on the forward strand.
CATTTTGACAGAAGTAGATTTAATTTGATAGTCTTTGAGATTTTTCTTGGCTAACTTTCCAGTCAACTTTCTAATTGAGTTGCCTCCATTGGAAGGTAATTCTTTGACAGCTGGCCAATCAGACCCTAGAAACTTGCCTTATTTTCAACTCCCTTATGTCTTCTGAACCTGCCCAGTGATAGAGCCTTGTTATTTGTTTTCTGTCATTTTCAGTTTCGATCGTCGTGTCGTCCGTGGCATTAATTGAGATGAACATTTTGTTTTTAACTGCCCAGTCGGTTTTCACTTAAATTAATAGGTTGGTCAATTAAACGGAATTCCTTTTATTGAACCACCCGATTAATTGACCGAAATATCTGACAAAATAGCGAGTGCAATTGAGCGAGTAATACTGTATCTTTATTTTTTTTAATTTTTACAATAAAGGACAGTACTTTAATGTATCATGTAACATAATCAAGTCAAAAAAGTAAATTTAAATTATCGTACCTATAAAGAAAAAGAAAAAAATATTATTTACATAATTTTGTATAATTTTAAGTCCACTCCAAGTTCGATTAATTTATTTTGTTTTATTAAACCGAATGTTTATAATACTCATTGTTAAATTAATTGTATTGACATATTTATTTTTTTAGAATATCCACCACAATGTCCATGTCCAATGCAACAGTCGTGTCCAAAAAACGTCCATACTGGGCCTCATATTGGTAGCAACACCAGCAGCAACAATACCAACCATACAGAACCAACAATCAACACTACCATCAGCAATCCCACAGCTGCTACAGCAGCAGTCATGACACCAGCAGTTTCAGCGAATATAGTCAACAGCACGATTAGCAAATCGGCTGCGACTCCGAATTCGAAGAGCAGTAACAGCAATGTGCTCCCAGTGTCAGCTATGCTTAACAATGGAACTGTACCTGCTAACAATAGTAGCAACCAACAACAGCAGTTGAATATCAGTAGAGGCCCAGTTACAAATAATACTAGCAACATAATGCATCAACAATTGGATGCGGGTGCCGCCACAAATGCCCATCACCATTTTCTCCACCATCCACACCATCATACGCTTTTGCACCATCATCGTGATCGTCATGTGCAGTCCTGTGATGAAATTGAACTTTTAAAACCTCTTAAGTCCGAGCTTAAGTCCGAGGACATAGATGTTGATTCTAAAATCAATCAATATGAAGAGGATGTAATACAGCCTCCTACACCTCCTTTGGCATATGAAAAGCCAATCGAGGAAGCTGTTTTGCTGGACAAAGAGTCTGCAAAAATGAACACAATCAATAATGATGTTGTTTGTACTATTGAAGCTTTTGATCTCACTGTTTCACCGGCTTCCCTTACAAATTGTTTGCCCACACAAATTTTAGTCGGTAGAAAAGCTCGAATAGGAAAAACTATGGCTCGAGAAATGGTTTATGCTGGGTCAGCTGTCAAGCATAATCCGGTTCGATCACAACAGATTAATAAAAATCCAATACAACCACAAGAAACTTCCACGCAATTGGCTGACAAAAACGACCCGGCACTTAATTTGTCTAGTCATATTCATTCTAACAACAAAGTTGATAACAAAAGCGAAGAATGTGTTCCATTAACGCTGGAAACCAAAATCAAATCTGAAAAAATCAAAACAGAAAAGGATGATGAATTGACAATAGTTTTGCCGGGTAGCATCAACGAAAGGGAATATTTGGATAAAATCAAAACAGAATTAGAATCGTCTGAAGATATTAAAGTTTCCAGTACAGAATCAGTTATAGATGATGAAATTGAAATAACAAGTCCCACCATGGATGGGCCAAAACAGCGCATAAAAATTCTCGAATTCCACAAGAATCAGTGTAAGAAATCTCCATCAAACAGCTACAAAAGCCTCATCAAACAAACAGAACCCAAGTCCTATTTGTGCCTCAGTCGAAAAGTTGAAAAACGGAATCGTTTCGGCAAATTGAAAAAGTCTTCGAGAAACAGTGTCGTTCGAAAACGTAAACTAGTACTTACAGATCAACAAAAGAAAAGCCTTCGATTAAGGAAGAAAAAACTTATTGCCATTGAGCAAAGAATGGAAAAAATCCGAGAAAAAAAGAGACTTGCAGCATTAGCTCAGCGCATTGAAAGGCGGCATGCTGCTAGAAAAGAAAAACTCAAAAAATCATTGTTACTTAATAGTAATCGGTCATTGATCACTGCATATGAAAAGTCCAATGGATTGGTTGCAAGAGGATATTTCTCTGAACCAGAAACCCATTTTATACCTTCGTGTGCAACAGCTGGGCGGAAAATGAAAAAATCAAAGACGACTGAGGCGCGTTCAAAGTCAGAAACCAAGAAGCCATCTTCATCGCTACTCAATGCGGAGCTATTGGACTGTTCTTCGTCTACCTCAACCAAAACTAACAAATTATCCTTGAATCTTTCAGGGTCAATGAAATCCAAAACGCACAAAAAATACAAGTCTTTTACTATAAACAGAAAAAACAACAAGTTGAAGAGTCAAACGGAAAGTTCTATACCACCTGCCCCATTATCCGAAGTTGATCAGAATCGTGTCATAAACGTAGATCATGATGAGACTTTGATTTCGAATAATAACAATTCTTCAGAGGCGAATAATAATGATTTTTCAAAAACACCTATTATGAATCCCACTGCGTCGTCAGGAAGTAAAGAGGCTCTAAGCGATGAGGCTGAAACAGATTCGACGTCACTGAGTTCAAATGCCGCTACTCTACCAGTACCACAACTTCCGCCCTCCGAATTCGTATTTTTGCGTCCGGCAATACCACGATATATAAGGCATAACGGAACCATGAAAAGAATACGTTCGCGATCGAAATTTGGGTGCCGTAAAAGACCCAAACATAAACATTCCATTTCGTTTGAGGTCGATGAAACTATTCAACCTACGAGACCTGATGTAGTGCCAAAATGGAATAACGGCTGGCGTTGGGAGGGTGAGCCATTCCAAGGTGCTGTTTTTCTTAATGTAAGTTCTATTTTTATAATAACTTTCATATAAACACTGGTCATCAAAATTAAGAATTTTTGCAGCCACACAAACAAAACATTAAAAAGAAATACATATGTTGTCCTGAATATGAATCTCAAATTATAATTTCCTATTAGGTAACGTTTTCGAAATATAACTCTCTAAAAATGAAAAAAAAAAATAGGTTTTGTTGCAAAGTAATTCTGAAAATATTGTATAATAATTTTCACAGTACAAATCGTTTTTTTATCTCAATTAGTTTTCGTAGAGTCTTATTAGTTATCTATCTGAAGCTTTGAAAAACTTTGAATTCCTATATAGTTTTCAGTATTTCGTTTTAGAGTTAATTTTTGGTACTGATATATATATATGTACGTGCTCAAATTAAAAAAAAAAGTTTAATTTATATTTTTGTGTATTGCATTTCAAGAACCGTTTTGCGTTCGTTATTTTTCGCATAAAGGGTTGAACTTATACTTGACACCTGACATAATAAATTGACTTTGTAGGAAAATTCGAATTAAGGTCATAAAAAAACCTTAGAACAATTATGATTTGATTCTCCCAGCTACATAACCTTGATGACAATTTTAATCTGAATAAGTATAACATTTTCAACAGTTACTTTTCTTATTTGTTCTGCATTAATGGCTTATGAAACTATTGCTGTGTGGTTGGGTATATATTAGAAAAGATTGTTTTATTATTTTTGTGTAAAGGGGAAAAACGCATAACTATCACTGTCATCATTCGAAAATGTTGTTTATTTCTATTTAAACACCTCAAACGTCTATAGGTAACAAAAAAGCATCTGCAATATTTTTAAGATAATTTTGTTTAAAATCTCAATTAAAATAGCATATTTTGTTTTTGTTCTAGAGCGATGATCCACACGTTATACGAACTTGTTATCCTGCTATGCGTCATTCTGAGGGAGATATAATCAGACCTAGAGATTGTGTGCTGCTTAAGGCCAATGAAGACAATGAATTGCCTTATGTTGCTAAAGTTGCCTATTTATGGGAGAACCCTGAAGATGGTACGTGAAATCTTAAAACTTCTATATTTGTTTTTAAATACCATATATACTTTATACCATATATACCACATAAACTTTTTAATGATTGAACATTTTCAGGAGAAATGATGATGTCGCTTCTATGGTATTACAGGCCGGAACATACAGAACAGGGACGTTTAAGAAACGATTGTCCCGATGAGGTGTATGCATCACGCCATCGCGATCACAATTCTGTCGCTTGCATAGAAGACAAGTGCTACGTTTTGGTGTTTAGGGAGTATTGTAGGTATGTATCCTTCTTCTATCAAACTTGAAAAATGTATCTTAATGATTGTTGGTGTTTTTCTATTTATTTTAGATATCGTCGTAGATTAAGGGCTGCCGAAGAAGATATCCAAGACATTACAGTCGTACCAAAAAGGCCCAATTTCTTCAACCCACGAGCGGTACCAGAAAGCACAAATCCGGAACTAGTTATGTTCTGTCGGCGAGCATATGAATTCCGCACAAAACGTTTGCTAAAGATGCCAAATAAGCATGACAATGTCACAAGGAGTAGCAATTAAGATGTATAATTGATGGCAAAATTTACATATTGTTTTCTTATACTGTTTTTTTTTTATATAAAACTTAAGATAGGAGTAGCATAAAGTGTTAGGTTTATAAACGTTAGAGCAAAACACAGCAATACTGAAAAATAAACAGAACCAAGAAAACACAAACAGATTAATGAATCTTGAAATGAAAATCAAAACCATGAAACAACAAAAATATTCATCACAAAATTTATATAACATTAAAAAATAATATATATTATAATATAATTCTTTAACAAAATTGACCAAATACATAGTTTCGATTTATTTCTTGGATTTATTTAGCTAACTAATATTCTAGGTGGGATATTACATATCTTTTTTACATGAAAATTATACATAAAACAATAAAATCTATACAAAAAAGAATTATCCAAAAATGTAATCACAGAGTGAACATATTTATTTGATTTTTATACATTTTATTATTAATATTATTATTGTTTAAGCTTATTTCATTAAATATTGTATACATTATAATTATGTATGTTTTTCGTTTGATTATTTAATATATTTATTTATAACTGTTGGAATCTTATTTGTTTTATTTTATACTGTGTTAAGTTCTTTTGTTCCCTTTTTTTACAAAGAGATACAAGTTTGTCTTTCTTCACTTATAATTACTATATTCTTCTTCTTTTTATATGCACTCTGCTTTCAGCAGATTGGATAAGCAGTACGTTACAGCACTTAACTAATAACGGTTTTCAATTAGCAGCGTTTCAATATTAAACAATCTAGTAAGTTAATAATATAGTTCAAATTTATTAATGATTGCACTTACCGAATTCAATTTGAGACAAGGGCTTAAAGTTTTGAATGAAAAGAATTCAACTACTTGCGTTTGCCTTGTCTTTGATGTCTAGTGATTGCAATTGCAAAATTTTAAGTCAAACTCTCAAAGGGAATAATGAAGACAATCTTTATCTCAAATAATTCAAATAGAGCTCACAAAAATTATTTCTTAAAGTGGTACACCAGTGAATTCAGTTTTTAACAAATACATACGTTTGTATAGTTTTACTTCCAATAAAAAAAGAGAAAAAGCTGAACTGCTGCTTGTAAAGAGTTTTTGTAAATTTTATTTTATTTAAAAAAAAGGGTTTCTTGTTTTTTAATTTTATAAATTTAAAAATTTTGTAATACAATATTTTTTGTTTTCAAAACAAAAGTAGGTACCGACAGAAAGGAGTCAATTCTTGACATTTTAGTTTTGTCAGGTGAGGTGTTATTGTTTTTTTTTTTCAACTTTCTGTTTAAAATATTAAGTTTATTAAAGTGTTTCGTTATTGCAATTTTACATATACATACATATGAATAAATAAAATAGTGGAATTCCATAAAATCAAAAAATAAACTAAAAAATAAAAAAAATACACAAATTACATTGGCTTAAAATATTGTTTATAGTGACATTCTAAAAAAAAATGAGATGCTTACAACAACACAACAAATGACGAAATCAGACACATAGTGCAATTCAGTAATAAATTAAACATGGGAACTTATTTTGATGCAGTGAAACATTTTCAACCAATAACTTAAGAACAAAAATATCCATCAACTGTTAAAATCTAGGAAACGAAAATGAATCTTTATATTTCTATAATGAAATACATATAGCATTAAGAAGGAAAAATCATTATATACACAACAAAAAATTATTATTAATAATACAAAGCATTCAGTGTAACATAGACTTTTAGAATATATCGTAATGTTTATATACATACATATATCAGAAATCAAAAAGAAAAACAAACCCTTTTAATTGAGCAGTTAAAGTTGAATTTGTATTTTTTGTGTCATTGTCAGAGCATAATTTTATTATACCTAATTGCTACTTAGTATGCATATTATATTAGGAGGTACACGAGGCAACATTTTATGTATTGTGTGACTTGTAATTGCGAATAATTTATAATTTTATTAAATAATTGTACTATGAATTAAAAGGGATAATATTAATATATAATTTATTAGACAAAAATACAGATTGTTGGTTTTAATGTGAACAAAGTGGCACTCATAACCCAAAAGTAGTAAGCATTAATAGATACACATACAAGGCTTTAACTTGAAGGAAGCGTAAAAGTTGTTACGCGGCGCATATGTAAGTCGTAACCACCAAAGAATTTTCAGCAAAAAATCTAATACATTATTGTGAATCTACATACTAAAGGCCCAACTATAATAGGCATAAGCAAACATAAGCTTATGTCACTTCACTTAAGTTTGTGAAATTACGCGGATAGCCATAATGCAATTTTGCTCACGTATCTACATGTCAGATTTTACTTATGCGGCGAGCGACTGGGATCGCTCTTGCTTAAAGGCTCAACTATAAAAGGCATAAGCTAGCATATGCGCGCATAAGTAAACGTGCGAATACAAAGAATCTCAATACGATTGAACATAATGGAGTCTAGCTCCGTTTCGTTCAATTTTTCTCAGTTTCGTTAACTTAAGCAAGAGCGATCCCAGTCGCTCGCCGCATAGGTAAAATCTGACCTGTAGATACGTGAGCAAAATTGCATTATGGCTATCCGCGTAATTTTACAAACTTAAGTGAATTTTCGTTGGGTTTTTGACATAAGCTTATGTTTGCTTATGCCTATTATAGTTGGGCCTTAAGTTTGCTTAAGTTAACAAAACTGAGAAAAATTGAACGAAACGGAGCTAGACTTCATTATGTTCACTCGCATTGAGATTCTTTGTATTCGCACGTTTACTTATGCGCGCATATGCTAGCTTATGCCTATTATAGTTGGGCCTTAAGTATACATCTATCTTATCTTCGATGCTAATAAAATTATACGTCGCGTCCTTTCTGATATTACTCGAACACATTAATAGATGCGATGAGACATGAGAGTTCTGATTTGGTAGCAAAAATATCAAAAACACTATATGTATGTTTTTGAAAAAAAATATTATTGTTTTTGCTTGTTAGCCTCTTGTTAGCAGGGGTTCTCTACAAGTTCTACCAAATACATGTGGAATTAGTTGATCAATAATGAATTGGAATGGCATTATGGAATATAAAAACAGAATTTAATACAAAAAGAGTTTAGCAAATAACTGCATATATGTATGTATTTTTTTTTTAAATTAATTTTTATTAATTCATTCTTAAACCTATCTTAAAGCTAGACAAAAATACATAAAACTAGCCTAATTATCCATAACTTACAACTAACTTAATGGTCCCATACGGACACTCTAAGTTAAACTATAACACTTACTACTAATGCTATTCGGCCCTAAGATCTATTTTAACTTCAATTCAATTTTATTTATTTTTGTATTAATTAGAAAATTAAAAAAAAAAACTAATATCAATATCCTTTTTATTTTTGCTTAAAAACTACTTAAATAAGGTCCCTAATATAAAACTTAAAACTAACTTAAACTACCTATTCTACCTATAAACTACTTAAAACTAGAACAACCACAGCAGCAAATCTAACTTTTTTTGTTTTTATATTTTACTGTCTTTTTTGTGTAAGTTTTTTTTTTAATTTTGTTTGTTTTTTAAATTTCATGTTTTTTTTTTGTTTTTTTTTTGTAATTTTTTTTGTTTTTTTTTTTATTTTTTTTTGTGCCACCATGCCTATTCTACTTAAAACTAAACCCTAAAACTATAAAACAAGTATGTAAGCCGGCCAAGGCTTAAACTCCATCTCGACTACCCACTATCAAGTGCCGATTGAAGCCACCAAAATTGGTTCTCCTGCTTCACCCTATCAGTTCGGCCCCGTTCGGACACAGCACTACTGAACCGAAGGAGCTCCTCTCCACCTTGTGCCATGACGTCCCGATTGTACGGGAGTCGCCTATCCACGGTTCTTCGTCTGACGTGGTAGAAGATCAACGATGACCATCTTGCGCCAGTTCTTACACGTATCCCTCGTCGCCCTAGCCAACGGAGTCCGGAACAGAATTGTCTCTGACTTCTGGACATTTATTTTCAGTTTCCAGTCGTCGCAATATCGCTGAATCTTGTCGAAATCACGCTGCAAGAGAATTCTAATGACCTCAACCTTTCGGGCCGTTCTGTACGCAATTAGATCGTCGGCGTACGCAATTGCCTTTGTAAGACTACCTATCAGATCGCTGGTGTAAATGCTGAAGAGAATCGGCGAATTCACCGCTCCCTGTTGAAGACCATTTTTAATTGAGAATGTTGTGGTAGAAGTTACATTGCCACTTTTGACAACAAACTTTCTACCGTTAAGCATATCATAAAGTATATGTATACAACAATGGCTTGCTAATGCCAAGCCTGCTCAATTTTAGGTAAAGACCCTCTAACCATACGGTGTCAAAGGCCTTTTCCAAATCAACCAGGACAGCATCTGTGCATTGTTGTTTTGATTTATTCCATTGGATATCAGAAACGAGTTTAGACGCAGCATGAATTGTGTCATGACCCGCCTTGAACCCGAACTGATTATCCGGAATTATTTTGTTGTCCGCAGCCCACTTAGTCAGAGCCCTATTAATGATTTTTTCGAAAACTTTGCTGATGCTCGGAAGAAGACTTAGTAGTAGTAGTAGTAGTAACTTTTATTGAGATTTCATTTTCATTACATTTGTATTATGTATAAGTATAATTCACAACGAAACTTAAAGTACTTATTCTATTTGCCGACTTAGAAGTGGTCTGGCTACACAGTTTTTAATATTTTATTTGTTTAACAGTACAAAACTGAAATAATGTTAGGCTTTATATCCACTGGGATTAATTATTAAAATGCGTCCACTCAACAAGACGATGCAATGAGAATTAACTTAACCTAAAAAAAATAAAAATAGATGGAAGAAGAAGAAAGAAAGAGGGATAACAATAAGATGCAAACATGAGACAGAAATATGATACTATATGTCTGTCTCCTACACCGTTTACGTGTACTAGTGAAGAATTGAATAGATGAGGCAAGAGAATACATTCAAATTATTTTAATTTGACATTAACTAACTATTTACCAACATATTTGTTTGATAGTTTTACTCATCAGTGTTTATGGGTTATTTCAGTTTTGTTTACAAATTATATTTAAGTTTTTATTTGATTTTTGTTTTCCATAGGAAAGAATTATCTATTTCTAGTAAAATAGCTTTAGGATAATTTATTTTTATTTATGTAAAGTAAAATAATTTCACAACCATTTTAGGTATTCAAAAGAAAACCTATTTGAGTCTTATTTTAATATATTACACTAGGAATAGTATTTTAGTTTGAAATTGAATATGCCAAAAGGAACTTAATACATCAATTAGAATTTAGGTAACTTAGAAATCTTAGAAGTACTTATTACAATAATTTCACAGCTTGTCAAGTAGGTATTCAAAAGAATGCCTTTTTAAGTCTTACTTTAGCAGGTAGGTACTTTTGCAAAAAATTTTTTTTTTTTTTTTTTGTTTTTTGTTACATAATAACATTAGGTTACTTAAATCTAATAGTAACTATAATTCACAGCAAATTTTTTAGGTATTTGAAAGAATCAACATTTCAGTTTTGTCTTAGTAGGTTTAGTATAACATTTTTTGTTTCTTTTTTTTACATTTTATATATATTTATCGTTCTTATTTCTTTTTTTTTTCCTTTCCTTGGGGTGTTGAGAATACTTATTAGCCTCTATAGCTATTGATTGATCGCTTCTTATAGAAAGGAGCCAGGAATAAGTTGTCATCCTCTTGGATTTGAAGAGTAAGGTTGGAACCCTCATTTAGAATGCAAATTGGTGATGAATAGAATCTATCATTAATAGCGAAATCTATGTTTTCCGAAAATATGTCCCGGAGGATAGGGTTGTCATGGTGTTGAATAGCTGAAATTCTTCTTTTAGCCAGCTGAATGAGATAACTTAATAAAGGAGGAATTCCAGAGGTATCATATACTGATTTGTTACTAAACCATTTCCCAGATGGCTTTCGCCATTTCGAAATGCAGTTTCTGATTATTCTTCTTTCGAACTTTTGCAGTTCGGCAGCTACACTAGGTGTTATTTGATACCATAATAGAAAGCCGTAAGCCATTAGTGGGCGAATTATGGTTTTATACATTAGATTTTTAGTTTTGGTTTCGACGTGTTTGGAATTCAAAAGTAGTTTGAGCATTGCTGCAGCTGTTTTGCTTTTAGCCAAGGCCATCCTGGCGTGGAAGTTCATTTTGAGTCTTTCGTGCAGATGTACTCCTAGGTACTTGATATTTTGCTTCAAAGGGATTGGGTTTCCTTCAATGTTAAGTCTGAGGTTTTTGCTTTCGCGCACGGCTAGATGGTGGCCTCTGCCAGAGGCATTTCTAAAGCAGATTAGTTCGCATTTGTTATAATTTAGGTGGATGCCCCATTTTTTGTAAAAAGCAATCACAGTGTTTAGATGACATTTTAGGTTGTTGAGGGCTTCATGTGGCCGTTCATGAGAGCTGAATAGTACAGTATCGTCTGCGTAAAGAAAAGATTCAGAGTTGTTGAGAGTGTTTGGGAAGTCGTATAGGTAGAGATTGAAGAGAAATGGTCCAAGGATCGAACCTTGAGGTACTCCCGACAGAATTGGAATAGGTGATGATTTTAAATTGCCAAAGTTAACGGATAGATATCTATTTGAAAGGAAGCTATGTAGAATTTTTATAAAACAGGGAGGGAAATTAAGTAATTTTAATTTGTATAGTAGACCGTTGTGCCAGACTGCATCGAAAGCCTTTGTAAGGTCTAAAAAGCATGCGACAGTACATCTTTTTTCTCTCAAGTTTTTGAAAATGCGGTCATGAAAAGCAAGAAGGGCGTGTTCCGTGGAATGACCTCTTTTAAAGCCAAATTGTTGGGCTTGTGTGAGCTCTACATTAAAGAAAGTCTGAATTTTTGAAAGGATTACTTTTTCTAGGATCTTACCTGGGTTTGAAAGGAGAGATATTGGCCGAAAGTTGGAAATAGTATTGGCACTATTATTTTTTTTTTATGGGAATTAGATTTGCATTTTTCCAGGACACAGGGAAGTAACAGTTATTAATACAGTTATTTATTAATGGAGTTATGAATTTAGCTAGAGTGTTTTTAGATTTTCTCAAGATGAAGTTGGAGATTCTGTCAGGACCGGTTGACTTTTTGTTGTTTAAAGCTGCTATTAAAGATTCGATAAGGTTAGTTGAAGCAAAAAATTCATTGGCCACGGAGTTAGATTTAGACTCAGGAGAAAAGTTTGTAATTGTGAGGTTGTTGTTCCAAGAGGAGAATGCATAACAAAAGGTATTTACTTCAAGTAGGTTCACCTCATCTACTTCAGGTATTTTGAGCGAGTAGAGTTCAGTGTAGAAAGTTTTAAAAGCCTCTAGCTTTTCACTAGCTGAGCGTAAGATCGTATCATTGTGTGATAAATTGGGAAGCGAGGAGTCTTTGTTTTTGCGGCCAGTGATCTGATTTATCACTCTGAAGACGTTAGATGAAGGTTTAAGGCTACTGAGTTTAAGTCTAAACTGCTCGTTGATTTCCAATCTAACCCTATCTCTTATAATTTTGCTGAGACAGCGTACACGCGACGATAACTCAGCATATACATCTCCAGTACGATCCCCGAATCTGTGGAAAATTCGTTTCAGCCTAACTTTCCAAGCTTTTCTGATTTTGAACAGTCTCAAAGTTGCGGCAGAGATTCTTAGATGATTGTGATGTCTTGAATTATGATGGCTGAATGTGTCAGCACAATCGTTAATTATCGACGAAACCATACTGATGTATTCATCGATTTCTGTGTTCGACAAATTTCTTGTGGTAGGAATGTTTAGGTCATCTAATTGAGTGTTGAGAGATCGATTGAAGTTTACCCAATTTGTGTTTTTAAAACTAACATGCGGTTGAGGAATGGTGGGAAGAGTGAAATCGTTTAGAAGTTGTATATTTAAAAGCACCGAGAAGTGATCGGAAATCAAGTCTAAGGTAAAACATCGGAAATTATTGTCGGATCTGAGATTAGAAGATATCATAAAGAAGTCTATATGCGAACCAGAAGATGGGCGGGTGGGACCTGGGGCAGCAACAATATCGAAATCCAAGAAATGATCATCCAAGAACCATTGTGCAAAGTGGGAGCCGTTAAGGTTAATTTTTGAGTCACCCCATAGGGTGTGTCGCGAGTTAAAGTCACCGCCTATGACGATATAATCGTAATTTTGCAGCGAAGAGAGAAGATTGTCTAAAGCCGGGATGAGATTGGAACCGATGTTGCAAGGGATGTAAATGGAAACGAGAGCAAGTTGTTTACAAATATTATGTGAATAAATGGGTATGGCCGCTATTGTTGCTGAGATTACTGGACATGAAAAGTAAATTTGTGAAGAGTGGAAGGAATTCTTTAAAAAGATTCCGGTTCCTCTCCCGTCATTGTTTCTTATGAAGTCATAATGATCATTGAAACGCAATTTTTGTTTGTTTTTTTGTAAGCAGGTTTCCTGCACTAGTATAGCAGACGGTGAAGTATCTTTTAGAAGAAGATCGATTTCTATTTGTTTGTCGTATGAAATAAAAGAGTATATATTGGCTGTTATAAGATTTAAATTCATGGTGAAGGGGGGGTGAGGGAAGCAATAAAACACAGGTACGCACCTGGTTTTTTGTGTTCTTCTAGCTTTACATAATTAGGCCAGAATTCTCTAATTTTGGAAATTAATTGGTGAATGGGTACACCAAACAGTTTTTGAGATTCTTCAACGAAGTCGGACATCTCACTTTTATAAAAAGTGTTTGAAACATTCTGCACCTGCACAGTCGGAGCAGAAACCTTACCGCCTCTTATTGCATCAGCATAGGAGAAAGAATGTTTGGGCACTTTGTTTACCATGTTCACAACCGCATTTTTAATACCCTCTTTTCGGGATTTGGCTGCATATACCGTGGCTTCTTTTTTTTTTAGCATTTCCAATCTTTTTGGACAGCCTTTATAGCTAGCCGGATGACCCGACAAGCCACAATTAACACAAGCTACGGTGTCGTTTTCTTTTTTTGAGTCTAACTCACATTTTCCACGCTCATGGTCGTTCAGACACTTAACGCATCTAGGTGCGAACGAGCAATACTCAGATACGTGACCGTAACGCTGACACTTGTAGCATTGCCTAGTACCCGAATTTCTGATTGAGTCCCATTTAATGCTATGCCTAAACAACATCTTAAAACTTTTTACTTTAACCAAACTTTCCCTATCCCCCAGGACACATTGGAAAAGATCTAGTGGAAATTCATTTTCTTTTGACCATTTGGTCTCGAATTTTTTAACCATTAACTTAAGTGAGGGGTCCAGCCTTAAGAGCTCTTCTTGAACTTCAAGAGGAGAGAAATTTCCTGATAACCCTCTCAAAATAACGTTGTGTTTTTTCAATTGCTTAGGAGTGAAGGAGAAAGCTTCAATCTTACACTCAGTGAAGTGTTTCATAAAAAAAGAATGTAACTCAACATCCCTTACAAAAATTTTTAATTTACCAAAACCCGTTGAAATAAACTTAATATTATCTAAACTAAACTTAGACTTACTTATAAAATCCATTAGAGTTTTTGAAGATACACCTTTAGTGAAGATTGGTGGGCACCAGGTCTTGATTTCGTCTTTTTTGTTGCTTCCGTCCTTCTCTGCTCGGAAGAAGACTTATCGACCGAAGATTTGACGGGTATATATGTATGTATGTACATACATACAGTACCGAGCAAAAAAAATGCAACCGAAAAAGTATGGTACAATCTTTAGCAAGAACTAAGTTATTTTAAATTATAATACTTTGAAATTTAGCATAAAATGTTCAAATTAATTTTTTTCTTTAAATAGATTTGAATTTTACCCAATCTTACTCCATGAAAATAGTTATTGTAAAAAATGTTCCTAAACTTTGATCTTAAGCCAAGCAAAAAAAATGCAAATTCGTGGAAAATTTTAAAAATAACGTATTTATTCATCTTATTTGAAGAAATTTTGTACTTACATACTTTAATATTTTGTTGCGAAACCTTTATTGGCAATAACGGCGCGTAACCTTTTAGGCATTGAGTCAATCAACGACACCAAATAGCTCGCAGGTATTTGTTCCCATTCAGTCCTTATTTGTTCCATCAACTCGGTACAATTTGAATGATTTCGCTTTCTTATCTCCCGATCTACATGATCCCATAAATTCTCTATGGGATTGAGGTCGGGAGATTGTGCTGGCCAGTTCAAAACATGAACCCTCTTCTCTTCTAAGAAGTTTCTTACCAAACGGCTGGTGTGTTTTGGGTCGTTGTCGTGTTGAAATAAGCTGTTTTCAGGCATATTCGTCCGCAAATGTGGAAGCATATGGTCTTCCAAAATGCCCTTATACATTTGGGCATTCATCCGGCCGCTTACTTGACAAATCGGGCCCACGCCTTGACGAGAAAATGAGCCTTTGAAAAAGCCCAACTACAAATTTGATTTCATAAATATTTAAAATTGCTTACCCCACACCATTACTGACCCTCCCCCATGTTTAATTGTCGGAACTTGATATCTAGGGCTGTACCTTTGTCCCGGGGGCCTCCGCACGTACCTAATGCCATCTGACGAGAACAAGTTGAACTTGCTCTCATCACTCCATAAAACTCTTGTCCATTGCTCACTTGTCCAATGCATATGGCGCTTTGCAAAATCTAGCCGTTTCTTCCTATTGATGGAACTGATGTATGGTTTTTTAGCTGGTCGTCTTGCATACAGTTTTGACTCCACTAATCGTCGCCTAACTGTGTGTACCCCTACGTTAACATTAAAATGCTCATTTATGTCCTGAGTAACTTCCACTGCAGTTTTAAAGGGATTAACTTTAACCTGCCTTATGATCTCACGATCTAATCTGGAAGTTGTTTTGCGTGGACGGCCACTTCCCACTTTGCGATTGATGTCCCCTTGTTCCCGATATCGGGATATAATACGCGATATTGTTGATGTTGCTACACAAAACTCCAAAGCGATATCCTGCATCAATCTTCCGTTGTTAGCAGCGTTAATTATTGCTTTTTTGCATCCAATCGATAGTTGCTTCTATTAATTGAATATTCTAATTAATTGAAACCAAAGAATAAATTTTATGTACCTACCTTCCTAGTCATATTTGCCATTTGCATTTTTTTTGCTCTCAGTAAAATTATGTTTTTCCAACTAAATGTAAATTTGCAAACACTAGAGAGAGACCAATTACATATTGCTATTATAAACAGAATGCCTACACAATGAGTACACATATCCGAAACGGGAAAACTAAATTTTACCGTTACGAAAGATAAAGCAATAATAATTGATTTTGGTGTGACTGTTTGCATTTTTTTTGCTCGCTACTGTATGTAGCTATTTTGGCAAAAACAATGGTCGCATTTACAAAGCTAGTGGCTACGTAGTCAAGGGATTCTGATTGGCTAAATCTAACTACAAAAGTAGTTGAAATTTCCCCTCCGACGTAGTGTAAAACATTCGGCTACAAAGTTAGTGGAGAATGATTTTGACGTTTCAAAATCAGCTGCTCGGTAAAGACAAACGAATTCAAAATGAAATAAATCGTTCAGTAATTAAGTACAAATATAAATCATTCAAATTGTGTCTTAAATTTGATTTTATTGAATTTAAAAACACAAAAGATAAGTTAAAGTTATCAAATCAAAAATATTTCTTATTTTATATATTTGCATTTGTCAATAATATGACAGTTTCAGATTGACTAGCTTTGTAGTGTAGTTTTGCATTCACAAAGCTAGTTGAATTTTGACTACGTAGCCACTAGCTTTGTGAATGCGACCAATGCTGCTCATTTTCAAATGTTTTGGAAAATAAGGTTTAAATATGAAAATGTTAGTAAAAGATGTAGTTGCGTAAAGCATTGCACATTGTTGGTTTTTTTTTTACACTTCAGAATTTCAGAAAAATTCACAAAATACAAAACAAAATTAGCATTTAACTATTACAGAACAAAAAATAAAATGAGAACGTTTACGATAGTGGAGCACTGGTTCTTAACAATGATTTTAATCCCACCTTATTTAAAATTAAATCTATCGATGAACAGTTTAAGTTATATAAAATGCTCATTCGACTTAAAGCTTCAATCTGCCCATAGTTAGTTCTATGGAAGTCAATATGCATAAAATCAAATGTGCGCAGGTGATGAGTTCCGCCCCGGTAATTCAAATGTACACAAGAAAGCAAATAAGGTGCATCAATTTCACCATTAATGAGTTGATGAAAAAATACTAAGTCATTATTAACAAGCCTTTGATGGAGAGATTGCATTTGAAGAAGTAGAATACGATGTTCATAGGGAGGCAGATCATAGGGATCTTCCCAAGAAAGACCTTTTAGGGCAAAGCGGATGAAATTATGTTAATTTGATTCAATACGTTTTCTATGAATTTCGTAATAGAGAGTCCATACCTGCGAAGCATATTCAAGATGAGGACGAACATGGCAATTATACAAAGAAAAGGTAACATAGGGATCATTGAACTCCTTTGCCCAGCGTTTTATAAAACCAAGCATAGAACTTGCCTTATTAACAATAAAATTAATGTGATGTGTAAACTCTAAGTTGGAACAGAAATGTACACCTACATCTTTAAATGTGGAGACACGACAGAGTTTTTGCTGTGATATACAGTAGTCTAATACGTTACTGTTTAGTTTTTTAGTGAAAGTTATAGTCTGGCATTTTAAAGGGTTGAGTAAAAGGCTATTTTTCCCACACCAAAATGTGAAACTATCAATGTCGGTTTGTAAACGAATACGATCATGGTTGGACTTTATTATTTTGAAAATCTTCATATCGTCAGCAAAAATGAGAAGTTCACTTGAGCGTAGACTCGACGATACATCGTTAATAGACAGGATGAACAGAAAAGGGCCAAGATGGCTTCCCTGGGGAACACCAGATTGAGCAACAAAAGGTTCAGAATGACAATTTCTAAATTTTACCTCGTAGGATCTGTTTTTAAGGTATGACTTAATCCAAGCTAAGAAAAATGGTGGAAAACCAAGAGCCTTAAGTTTAAATAAAATAATTCCGTGGCTTAGTTGGTCAAAAGCTTTAGAAAAGTCAGTGTATACACAGGCAACTTCAAAACCTTGTTCTAAAGCGTTTGAACATATGTTTGAGAATGTGAGGAGATTAGTAACGGTTGATCTTTTTTTCACAAAACCATGTTGCTGTCTGCAAATGATATTTTTACTAAAATATGCTACGCTTTAGGAATGCAAGAAAGCTTTGCAATGGGCCTGTAGTTGCTTATATCCGACTTGTTACCTTTCTTGAAAATTGGTGTTAGAGCTGACATCTTCCATATACTGGGAAATTTGCCTGTTTTTAGAGAAAGTTTGAATAAAAACGTAAGGGGTTCAACTTAAGCATTACTACACTTTTTTAGTACTATCGGGGGAATACCATCAGGACCGGCTGAGCAGTCATTATTCAACGCAGATAAAAGATCAAGGACTGTACTCTGTAGCACAGGTATGTGACTACCGCTAGTTTCCGAAAAAAAATGTGAAGATTATGAAAATATACTTCATCAACTTCTTGAGGGCTATTAACAAATGACTCAAGGAAATTCGTTGCGAAAGCGTTACAGATATCAAAAGTTTTATCTAACGAAAGGTTTTTGTAAGTGAAGTTAACTGAAAAGCCATCTGATTTTTCTTTGAGTTTACAAAATTCAAAACTTTTTTAGGATTCTCTTTCAAAGAGGTGCCCATATCAGTAACATAACAAGCATATAAAAATATAGAACGAGATTTAAATTGGTTAAAGAGTTCAACATAAAAAGAGAAGTTGACTGGAGACAGAGTTTTGAGATACGTTTTCCATGCCTTATTTTTTTGTTACGCAGTAAACGCAATTCTTTCGTGTACCAAGGATGGCTAAAGCTTGTATTTCTTGATTTCTTTATCGGTACATTTTTTTCAAAACAATAATTAAGGATCCTATAAAAAGTTGAAATTGCTTCGTCAATGTTAGAAAATCCTAGTGTATCAGCAATTCCAGAAATGGTTAAATCTTCTGACATGCGGCTGAAAAAAGAATCTGTGCTTGACGGTCTAATGTAAAACACATCTAAATATTTGGGTAGAAGGCTTGGGGTCGATAACTCCTGATGGATACGACAATTAAGACCGACGACAATTGAGTTTATTAATTGTAATTATACATTTTAATAAATTATCAAAAACTTCAAAGCACCTTTGGGCAATACGTGGAGTAACAATGACGTGTGTTTAGAAAATCAAATAAAATGGGTTTTGTTTAAAGATATGTTTCAGACAAAAGAAACATATCTTCGAACGAAACCCAACATTTGTGGTCTATTCTGACACAAGTAAATCACACCTTTACATTTTTGTTGTAAATAAATCTTTATTAGCTTCCCATAGGAAGTTATTGTAATGGGTCCGATTTGTCAATTTTGACATTTCTCGACGTTTCAAGGTCCCTAGAGTCGAAATAAAAGATTTTCAGAAAGATGTCTGTGCGTGCGTGTGTACGTACGTTCGTTTTTCGTTGTCCATAGCTCAAGAACCAGAAGAGATATCGTTTTCAAATAAATTTTGTTGTACAGATAATAAGGCAGAAAAATGCAGAAAGGGCTCTCAAGAAAATGGCGTGGGTGATTTTTTACCATAGCAGTTTGAAAAAAAGGTGAAAATTTTGGTTAACCCTAAATATCTTTCGAACCGAAAACGCTAGAGACTTGAATTAAAATTTATATAATAAACTGTAACGTGATACCAAACAAGTAAAAAAACTGAAAAAAAAATTTGTCACCTCCAAAACAATTTTGTGCAACGAAGAATAATGTTTTTGACATCTGATAACATTTTGAGAAAAATCGAACTGACAGTTTTTTTTATAAAAAATAAAAATCCAAAAAAACATTACTTGAAATTGGTAAAAATTGAATATCGATTCAAATATGTTTTCAAAAACTTGAAATTTGGGCTTCAATCTTATTTCATCTTATAAGAAATATTGTTTTCAACATTCTGAAAAATGTTGAGAAAAATCGAATCAACAGTTTTTTTACAAAAAATAAAATCCTAAAAAAAAATTAATAAAAGTTGGTAAAAATTAATCGACTCAAATATCTTTTCAAAACTTTGATATATTGGCTTTAATTTACTTTTATCTTTCAAAAAATATTGTTGTCAACATTCAGTAACATTTTGAAAAAAATCGAATTGACAGTTTTTTTTACAAAAAATTAAAAACCGGAAAAAAATTTAACAAAAGTTGGTAAAAAATGATTTAAGACTCAAGTATCTTTTCAAAAATTTGAAAAAATAGCTTCTTATTAATTTTTATTTATAAGAAATATTGTTTTCAACACTAGGACAAAGTTTGAGAAAAATCGAATTGACAGTTTTTTTATAAAAAATAAAAACCTAAAAAAAAATTTATAAAAGTTAGTAAAAATTGATTTTTGACTCAAATATCTTTTCAAAAATTGTAAAACATTCAGTAAAATTTTGAAAAAAAAATCGAATTGAAATTTTTTCTACAAAAAATTAAAAACCTAAAAAAAAATTCACAAAATTTTAAAAAAATTGATTTTCGACTCAAATAGCTTTTCAAAAATTAAAAATATTGGCTTCAAACTTATTTTATTTCATTGTATTGTTTTCGATATTCAGTAATTTTTATATAAAAATCCAACAATCCGTTTTTTTCATTAAAAATAAAATATACAAAAAATAGTACTCAAATTTGGTAAAAATTGATACGAGTAGACAAACTTTTAAGCAAGTCAAATCGACAGACGGGATGGGAAGTTATCAGTGTGGGTCGCATCCCAGCCTCTTTTTTATTTTTTTTAATAAGGATATTCATCCAACGTCATAAGAGCATTAATTGCGTAAAGAGATAATATTACGCAAAATTATGTTCATTTCGATATATGTATATTGTGTAATTGAAACAGCTTTGTGTTTAACGTCTTAGTCTTCAGATGGTACAGAAGAAAATAAAATGGCAGTGACCTGCCCTGCCGTTTTTTACTCGAAAACGTTTTAAACCTAAACTGCTTCTTAATTTGAACTTTCAACACCATTTACATATCTGATTTGAAATATTTTTTTTTCTAAAATGTATTTTGATCTGCAAAATAATTAGGAAAATAGGAGTACTTCAGAATGTATGCTATCGTTTTATAGCCAAGTTAGAGTGCCTGAAATACATCCGTCTGTAAATTTGACATAGTTTAATTTATTAATTCTCTATCTTCAACAGAGATAGTTCCATTTTATTTCTAACGGTTGTAGGTACATAGGTTAGGTTAGGTTAAAGTGGCTGTTGGTTGGGAAGTCCAACACACTTAGACCAAAGTATGGTCCGTTGTGCTACCACATGGATCAGTTGATCAGCTTAACTCGTCGAACCAATTGTAGCTCCGAATGAAGCGTAGGAAACAAATAATGTCAGAATTTTTTAGATCGCTGGTATCGTTGAAGTAGTAGTCTCCAAGGTACGTCTTTGTGATAAGGCAGGGCGTGTGCACAGAAGATGAGAGATTGTCTCTTCCTCCTCCTAGTCCATGCAACTCCTACACAAATTATTTGCAGGGCCTCCAAGTCGAATAGCATTAAGTAGTGCCCAGTCAGTTTATAACGTAGCTAATGTGCAATATACTCAGAGAGATTAATTGTTTTGAGTTCCTGGCGCTAAGATTTGGACAAATTAGTTTTGTCGCTAAACAGGTGGTGGTGTTCAGAGTATATCTAATAATGAGTAGGGACACTCTCTACACAAATGGAACACCTACTAATACAATTAAAAATGAACAATAAAACAAAACAACAAATTATTATAAGTGAAAACAGGTCAAATGTATCCATTTTAATCCTTACCTGACATACCTAATGTTAGAAAGATATACACAATCGGTTTTCCCAACACCAACACATACATACACCTTCGATCGTATGATATACATAAATGAGATCTTTTTTCTTAATGGATTTTTAAAGGCGATCCAGTTTGATCGCATGTGTGTGAGTGGTTTTGCTGTGCTTTTTATTATAAATAATAATAAATTATACCTCTTATGTAATTTTTAAATAAATTTATTGTTCTGAAATTTGAAAATTGCAACTTCATTTTTGTTTTGTTCTTCTAAAAACATAAAGCTATGTTTAGCGTAGTATAAGAAACAGTATTTTTTACTTCTTTAGTACGTATTTAAAACAGCTGGTAACACTAAAACGTCATTTACATTTTTTCACAATGCATTTTTAAAGGCGTCTGGTTTGAATTGTAATTATTTGTGCGGAAGCGTTTCAGTGAGTTAAATAAAGGGTGTATCTTGTGTATCTTATTAAAATAAAAATTAATATGGGTAAACATTATTTAAAGAGATTGGCATGCGGTCGAGAAGAAAAAGTTAATTCTGGCAACAATAGGATTGGAAGACGATGGACAGAATAAAACACATTTAGCTGCAAATTATAATCAGTTACTTGGGTATTACTTTGACAATTTCTCTTGTTAAGCCGAGACATTGAAGGAAATCGTAGTCAAATGTGTTAAAGAATTGATTGAACTTAAAATGAAGCAAAGGCTTGTAATTTCAGACCGAGGTGGAAATTTTACTGGTCTTAATAGACTTCTAGGCATTCCTTTGCAAAAACCTTTCTTTCATGTTAAAAATACTAAAATTTATTACATGTATGACACCCCTCATCTTTGGAACTCTTTTTGGTGTAATTTCATCACATAGATGCAATTGATTTTTACTTAAAAAACAAAATAACTGCATTTAAAATGGCTCCAAAACAGACTGATGAACATATTTTCCCAAACAAATTTCAGAAGATGCGTGTCAGACTTGCTTTTCAGTCGATAAGTTCAATCGTTTCAGCAGGTATTTACATTATAATTTATATTGAAAAAATTGACATACTATTTGATGTTTTCAATTTAAAGCAAAAGCATTCAGAAGGCCGTTTTTTAAAAATGTCAAAATGCGTTTTATTATTTTGCGGGCTATATTTTGAAAAAATACCGCCAAAGCCATAAGTGTGAAATGGAACTGAGCCAGCAACCTAATATTTCCTCCATATTCACAGACTTTGATGGTGTGAATTTAACACGACCACAGCAATATTTTTTAGATGCATTAGAGAGCCTCGAACAAAAATGTATATGTAACTAATTTTCCAAATTTATATTTTTGTAATAACTTTGAAATGAAAATGTTTGATATTTTAAAAATGAATTTGATTACAATTGCTGTAAGAACCAAAATAAGAACTTTATTGTAAAGTTTTTTATACGAGTTCGAGTATACCATAGCCTTAAGAATTTCAATGCAACTATGAAAAAATCTAGCAATAAGCATAAATATTTAAGCGTTACACATATGTAAAACATTATTTATAAGACCTAAATAAAATTACTTCTCTTTTACACTGTAACAATTCTTACTACCATCTATTTCTCGTGTTTGTGTGACATAGCCTTAATTTAAAATATGAACTCAGAACGAAAAAGTGGAGAGTGTCCCTAATCATTATTAGATATCCTCTGGTGGTGTTATTCCACCTGAAGTTTGTTTCTATTGCTTTAGAAAGCGTTTACATGTAGCTAAGGGGATACCTATGCTAGAGCATTGTGAGTCAGCAGAGGTAAAGTTGTTCCGCTTTTTGCAAGTTCGTCAGCTTTGCAATTTTCTGGAATGTTTCTATGGTCCGGCACCCAGAAAAGGTGAATGTTGAACTGTGTAGCCATCTCCGTAAGAGATGATCGACAATTTAGGGCTGTTAGTGAGTTAGTGGAGACAGAGTCTAAGGACTTTAACGCAGCTTGGCTATCCAAGAAGATGCGTATATCATTAGTTGATACTCGTATAACGTTTTCTCTAAGCCAGGATGGGACTACTTTTATAGCCAGGATTTCAGCTTGGAACACGCTACAATGATCGGGTAGACGAAAGGAGAGACTTAAGTTTGTCTATCTGAGTATACGCCTCCACCAACCCCATCCTCCGTTTTTGATCCGTCTGCATAAAAGTTTATAGGATCATCGTTCAAAAATGATGTATTCTCTCAAGAAGACCTGGGAGGTTTCGTCACTTTGAAGCTATAGTTCAAAAGCACTCTTATTTTGGCGTTGGGCTGAGAGTTTCATCGTTCAGGTAAGTTGTTTTCCACACCATCTAGAAGTAAACTGACAACTGGAGACAGATTTTTGTCTATTTGTTGTTAAATGTACATATAATGGGAGATTTTTTTAAAGCTATAAGAAAGTTTAAAAAAAAAACACATACAATTCAGAAAAATGCATAAAAGCCTCAATTGAATCGATAGTACGGTCCATACAATTTAATAATTGAAGATTATTTCATGCAAATGTTGACTTTGACTGATGATGACAATGTTGGCGTACTCTTTCCAACACTTCGGCCGGTACCTTTTTTTTATAATAAGCGCACACTCAAGGGGATATATTACCCTTATTATGTAGACACAGTGTGAGCACTAGGAAAGGGAGAGAGGGGTTGAAAGGAGATGTCGGTGCATATTGGTTTTGAATTCCTGAATATTGAATCCAAGAGGCTTAAGTAAGTTGCAGGAGCACCAGCCCAGATATGGGAGTTATACTCAAGCTTTGGACGTATATACTTCTTGTAATTAACAGCCACATCAGAGGGGGAGAAAAACTTCTTGCATCGCCTTAGAAAACCCAAACATCTTGCGGCATTTTTGGCGACATCGCGTATGTGATCGTTCCACAAAAGGTGGTTGGTGATACACATACCAAGAATATCGAGATGTTCAGTTTCCGCGATGAAAGTCTCATTTATGGATAATGGCAGGGGAGGTATATTTCGTTTTAACGATACAAGACAGCATTGCGTTTTCGAAGCATTAAATTCCACGAGGTTTTTTATTCCTCATTGTACAATGCTGTTTAGGTCGGAATTTAATGAGCTTATCATATTTTGTCGTTGCAGTTCCACATCCGAAGAAGAGGGATGTGAGTCTGAAAACGAATATGAAAAGCTAAGAGTTCTATCGTCAGCGAAACAATGTATTGGATTAGATGTTGCAGACAGGAGATCATTAATAAAAATGAGAAAGAGTGTTGGAGATAGAACAGAGCCCTGGGGCACACCAGCATTTATTTTGTGGTTTTCAGACTTGAATCCATCCAATACAACTTGTATTGAAGATTCGAAAGGTAATTACTAATCCAATTGTTATATTGCAGACAATTTTGACTGTTATACTAAAAAGCTTTTTGTTTATGTAATTACTTATGTAATGTATTTTAGCGTAGTTAGTGATTAAGAAGAACTCAACGCGAATTGTTGATCCATCGCGATTTAATAAACTGAAGTCAAACTTTAAAGCGTGTATTATTTATGAAATTCTAAAGATAGAACAATTGGCGACGAGGTCAAAAACTAAAATTAAAGAAGTGATTCAGTGTACAAAGTTTTAAAGAAAAAACTAAAAGATACAAGTACAATTTAAAAAGTGCTCGTGCAAAATACAATAAAACAATAAAATGGCAGTTGCACCTAACATAACGCTTATGACAAACATAACGGGCCCATTCAACCAATTCAACGAGGCAGAAGAGGAATGGGAAAATTATATCGAAAGATTTGAATTGTTCGTGACGGCAAATAATATTAAGACCGACAATAAAGTGAGCACCCTTCTTGCCTGCGTTGGGCCGAAAATGTATAATCTCTTAAAAACACTATCTTCACCTGAGACACTAGTATCTAAATCGTACGAGGCGATCGTGAAATTAATCAGAGAACATTTAAACCCTGCACCATATTTCCTATCAGAACAAATGAAGTTTTCTAAACGGGACCAACAAGTAGGCGAAAGCATTGCAGAATATGTTGTGGACTTGCGAAAGCTTGCAACACATTGCAAATTCGGTACCAACTTAAATGAACAGTTACGAGACCGTTTTGTAAGTGGCATTCGTAATCCAGATGCTAAACGAAAGTTCAGAGCGGAGAAAGAAGAAGAGCTTACATTCAGTAAAGTCATCGAAATTGCAACGGGCATAGAGCTTATGGAAAGAGATGCTATGCGTAATACGTCATCAACATCAGCAACAGTTAATTTTATGAAACAAGACAACATGAAAAGGCGAGGAGCAGGACAGCAGCAACATCGACAGAGACAGCAGCAACATACAGGAAGTAACTTGCGGCGAAACCAGAACAATGGCAAAAACTTTGGCAGTGGAGATCAGCATACAAACGTTCAAAATGAGGGCAAGGGAGACAGGTATAGTGCTTGTAAATGTTGTGGTAAAATGAACCATATGTATAAAGATTGTAAATTCAAGAATTATAATTGTGTAGTATGTGGGCGAAAAGGCCATTTAAAAGCAGTTTGTTATAAAGAAAAAAGGCAAAATAATTTTATGGATATAGCCGAAAATAAAAATGAAAATGTACAGGTCATTGACAAGTGCATGAGTCTTTTTACTTGTGAGCCGGTGTTTAGTCACAAAAATGTAGATCCGTTTTCAATTGAATTAAAAATCGATGGCATTCCGAGATGTATCCAAGTGGATACGGGTGCCGGTGTCTCAGTCATTTCAGAAAAGGAATATCGCGAAAAGTTTTCTCATCGTACTCTTGAGAAAAGTAATTTAGTTTCAATATCGTATACGGGAGAAAAAATCGCTCCAATTGGAGTGATTGAGCTGCAGGTAGAATATAGATCGGTGGTGTTTGCATTAAAGGTGTTTGTTGTTGCAGGTGGATCTCAAATGCTGGTAGGTCGTGAGTGGCTTCAGAAACTCAATATATCATTACAGGATAAGACAATATTTACGTGTAATGCGAAAGGTATAGAAGAAATGATAGGGAACAGCGAGTCATTTAAAGGTAAATTGTATGAAAAGTTTCCTAGCGTGTTTTGTGACAAGTTAGGGACGCTTAAAGATAGTCCAGTGAAAATCCGGGTAGTCGATGGAACGAAACCAAAATATGTTCCAGCACGCTCTCTTCCAATAGCACTCGAAGAAAAAGTTAACGTGGAGCTAGACCGCCTTCTCAGAGAGAAGATCTTGGTCAAAGTGGAGACAAAGGGGGGGGGGGGGACTCCAATAGTTCCCGTGCTAAAATCAGACGGAACAGTAAGGATATGTGGTGATTATCGGATCACCATAAATAAGCATTTGATTCCCGAAAATTGTTCAATTCCCAAAATCGATGACCTAATGATAGGTATAAAAACTGGTGGAAGTTTCACAATTCTCGATTTGAGTCACGCATATCAGCAGATGGTTTTGGATAACGAATCCAAGAACCTGGTCACGATAACGACGCTTCAAGGTGACATGACTTACAATAGGGTCCCATATGGCATAAAAGTAGCTCCAGCCATTTTTCAGAATAAAATCAGTTCGAAGTTGCGACAAGTTAAAAATGTTAGAGTTTATTTTGATGAAGTACTGATTTTCGGTGATAATGTGAAAGAGCATTATGAGACTCTCTTGAAAATTTGTGAATTGTTCGATGAAATGGGATTGACAGTCAGCAAACATAAATATCAGTTTTTTAAAGATGTAATAAGTTTTTGGATTTCCGTATTTCCAAGGAAGGAATTTGTCCTAATGAAGACAAGGTCAAGGCGATTATAGAAGCGCCACACCCAAAAAATATAAGCGAACTTCAGTTTTTCTTAGGGCTGGTAAATTTTTATAGAAAATTTTTACCAGATCTATTAACAATTGAAGCCCCTATGTTGAAGTTGTTAAAAAAAAAAACATCGTCAAAATCTCATTTTTGGGAAGTTCCAAAGGGAGCTTGGAAAAGATTACATTTAGATTTTTTGGGTCCTTTTCGGGGAAAAACTTATTTGGTGTTAGAAGATGCATTTTCGAAATGGATCGAAGTTTTTAACATGTCATCAATGGAAACAAAACATACTAAGTTGCGAGAGGTATTTGCGAGATTCGGGTTACCTGAACATATAGTAACAGATAATGGTAGAACTTTTACTGCTCATGAATTTAAGTTGTTTACGAATTCCAATGGAATCAATCATAAATTTTCTCCACCGTATCACCCTGCATCAAATGGGCAGGATGAAAGCGCCGTTAAAATTGTAAAAAACTTCCTAAAGAAAAATGAAAGTTCAGATTCAGAAACTGCGTTAGCCAGGTTTTTGTTTGATTATAGAACTGCTACGCACTCAACAACAAACGACAGCCCAGCTAATCTTTTGTTAAAACGAAAACTCAGAACCAGGTTTGATCTCTTAAGGCCAGATCCAAGAGAACCCATATTATTAAAACAAGATAAAATAAAACAGAATTTAGAGAGAAAAGAAAGGACATGTGAGAGGGAAGATTCAGTTTTAGTTCGAGATTATAGGAATTCAGGGAATAAGTGGGTGAACGCAGTAGTTGAGGAGCAATTAGAACCTGTTACATTTACCGTGAAAACCGATAGTGGGGAAAAATGGAAGCGTCATTCAGATCAAATTATACCTTGCAGAAGCAATAATAAAATGCCTGAAAGATATGAATCAGAAGTTGACGATTATATAATCTCAAGAGTCGATGATAAAATTGAAAATAACCAGGAAGAAACTTCAACGTTTAACAAAGACAAAGAGTCTTATGTACAAGATGTCAGTGAACCTATTTCAGAAAAAATAGTGGTTGAAGAATGTAAAAGATATCCAACCAGAATAAGAAAACCTGTAGAGCGGTTCCAACCGTCTTAGAATATTTAGGTATGTATGGAAAGTATATAAAGACATGTATATCTACACATAAAATGTTACGATTTTATTTTATAAAGAAGAATATTTAGTTGATTACCGAATATGTATAAAATCAATATGAATTAACTACTGAAATATTATCTTAAGAATATAAATTTATTATTTTTGAATTATGAAGAAATCTTTAAATTAAAGAGGGAGGAATGTTATATTGCAGACAATTTTGACTGTTATACTAAAAAGCTTTTTGTTTATGTAATTACTTATGTAATGTATTTTAGCGTAGTTAGTGATTAAGAAGAACTCAACGCGAATGGTTGATCCATCGCGATTTAATAAACTGAAGTCAAACTTAAAAGCGTGTATTATTTATGAAATTCTAAAGATAGAACACCAATGAAGGAGGGATTCATGAATACCAAAAGCACGCATTTTCGATAAGAGAGCCTGATGCCAAACCCTATCAAATGCTTTTGAAATATCTAGTGCAATAATCTTACTTTCTCCAAAACTATGTAAAGGTTTGTTCCACTGTTCGGTGAGATGAACCATGAGATCACCAGTGGACCTATTGCTACGAAAGCCGTATTGCCGGTCATTAAGAAGCTTTCGATCTTCAAGATATTTCTTGAGCTGATAACTAATCAGCGTTTCCATGACCTTGGAATGAAGGGACGTAAGTGCAATCGGTCGGTAATTAGACGGTGAGGAAGATTCGCCTTTCTTGGGAATACGCTGGACAAATGCGGTTTTCCATCCGCTCGGAACGAGACCTGAGGAGTAGGACAGATGAAAAAGCTTACGCAGTGTTTTTGCCAGTGGTGAAGAACACCTCTTCAGAACAATAGCGGGGATACCATCCGGACCAGCAGATTTATGTATGTTAAGATCTTTTAGGACTCTCGCTACAGTACGAGTGCGAAAAAAGATTTGGCCCATAGAATCATTAACTCGAGCAAGTAGAGGCGGAGTCATAACACTCACTGGCAGCGTTGAATTGGTGGCGAACTGCCTAGCAAAGAGATTTGCTTTCTATTAAGAGCTAATAATTGGAGTCTGATTCACAACGAGCGTAGGAACCGAGGGAGAGGAAGAATTCCTCATATTTTTTTACAAATGACCAACAATTTTTACTGCCTTTGGGACATTGCAGTATTTTTTGCCCTAATTTTTGGTCATGTAAAAATTTGGCCCGTCGAATATGGGCGTTGGAGGCCTTCCTGGCTTGCTTGAACTTATTCCGGTTTTCCTCAGTTGGATTGGCTTTAAAACAACCGAAACTTACCTTCTTGACCCTAATAACCTCTTTACAGCTCGCATCGAACCATACGTTTTCGTTAGGTCTGATGCTTTTAACTCTATTCGGGATAAAAGTTCTCATTCCTAGGAGATTCAAACTTGTGATCATATCAGCGCTGGCGTCAACGTCACTATCGAGGAAGCATAGCGACCAGTTAAAGATTCTGAAGTAATTATTGAGACCGTCCCAGCTGGCTTTCTCGTATTGCCAAACGGTTCTCTTAGGAGCTCTTTCTTTAACTGGAGAGTTTTTACACGAAAAATTTGCTGATATGAGACAATGGTCAGATATACCTTGAGGAGATAGGATACTAATAGTGTACTTACCAGGGTCAGAGGTAAGAAACAAGTCAAGTGTATTTTCTGCTCGACCTACCACGTCCGATATTCGAGTGGGCTCGTTGACCAGCTGAGTTAGGTAGTTTAACTCAGCGAAGATCTCAGCACACACTCCTTCTGGTGTTGATTGGCCCGAATGTTGCAGCCATGAAGAATTGTGTACATTGAAATCGCCCGTAACAACGATTTCAGTGCGAGGATAGGACGAAACAATTCTTTGGATGGAATCAGACAAAGCATCAAATTCACGAGAAGCTGATACTCTGTCTAGATTTGGGCTTCGATAAAGGAAGCAATAGTGAATGATTTGCTTGTTTACGGAAAATTTAAACTACATAAAATTGAAAAAAGAATTGGTGCAGAGACCATATTGTGGCAAAAACTGATAAGCAACATCATTCCTAATGTATATGGCGAGACCATGGTGAGAAAAGAATAATGGCACCAAGTTATACCCTTGAATACAGAATTCAGTGCGATCGGAATCCTCACCCACTTGGGTTTCACTTAGTGCCAAAACAGCTGGACTGTTTAAAGCAGTATGGGAGTACACAGAAAGAAAATTCGCTCTAAGCCCACGAGTATTACAATAATCTACGCTGAAATTTCCAGCCATTGCATATAAAACAATAACAAAAACCAAAACAGACGAAGACTATACGAAAAATATTATTGCGTTAAACTACAGAATGCTATTCGATACACGCCACTACTAGTGTTATGCCTTAGTAGTGACAAGAATCGAATCCGGCCCTGTTAATGCAAAACAGTAAAATTTTTGTTGTCTGTGTATCAATTGCATTAGTTATTAAACACAATTCAATTTGATAAACATGCTAAGCCATGCGACTGTACGAGAATAAATGCTTCAATGTTTTCTTCCAATGCTTCAATTGAAGCGGGCTTGTCTGTATAGACATGAGCTTTAACATGCCCCTACAAAAATAGTCTAAAGGCGTTAAATCGCACGATCTAGGCAGCCAATTGACCGGTCCCGAATGGGAAATAAAATGTTCACCGAACTCGCCTCTCTTGCGCGTGCTGTATGGCATGTCTTCTTAAAACCACATATCATGCAAGTCAAGCTCTTGCATTTTGGGCAAACAAAAGTTGGATATCATCTCACGGTAGCGCTCACAATTCACAGTTGCGTTACGATTGGCATCATCTTTAAAGAAGTACGGTCTAATGATGCCACCAGACCATAAATCAAACCAAACTGTAACTTTTTCTGGATGCAATGCTTTTGGCTGATATTCACTCCGAAATCGACAATTCTGCTTATTTACGTACCCATAAAATCGAAGAAGCGCGTGATTAATTTTTTTAACAGAGCACGCATTTTGATAATAAAATTCAACAATTTTCAAGCGTTGTTATTTTACACGATCTCCTGAATCCCCCTACTTTTTCCCCTTCAAAAAATCAAATGGGGTGGCGCAACAGTCCGTTGTGAACCAGGGCCTAGTGACTTACAACTCTCAACCATTTCTGTGTGCGAGTACTGTTGTCAGGAATGGAAGGGACCTACAATTTTAGGCCAATTCCGAACGGCTAGTTTGAGAAAGCACTTTTTCATGACAAGGATTGAAGGATTTGTCAATTCCTCGCAAGAGGCAGTACCCGCAAAAATTAATTTTTTTTTAAATTAAGGTGGAACAGGCAGGGATTGAACCCAAGACCCCTTGCATGACAGTCCAACGCACTATTTTTTTTATTCATTCATTCTTAAACCTATCTGAAAGCTAGACAAAAACTCATAAACTAGCCTAATTATCCATAACTTAAAACTAACTTAATGGTCCCATACGGACACTCTAAGTTAAACTATAACACTAACTACTAATGCCTTTCGGCCCTAAGATCTATTTTACTTCATTTAAATTTTATTTATTTCTGTATTTATTAGAAAATTTTGAAAAAAAACTAATATCAAGATCCTTTTTTTTATTTTTACTTAAAAACTACTTAAAATAAGGTCCTTAATATAAAACTTAAAGCTTACTTAAACTACCTCTTCTACCTACTTAAAACTAGAACAACCACAGCAGCAAATGTAACGTTTTTTGTTTTTATATGTTATTGTCTTTTTTATGTTTTTTTTTTTTTTAATATTTTTTTTTTATTCCATGTTTTTTTTTTTTTGTTTTTTACTTTTTTGTTGTATTTTTTTTGTGCCACCATTCCTATTCTACTTAAAACTAAACCCTAAAACTATAAAACAAGTATGTAAGCCGGCCAAGGCTTAAACCCCATCCCGACTACCCACTATCAAGTGCCGATTGAAGCCACCAAAATTGGTTCTCCTGCTTCACCCTATCAGTTCGGTCCCGTTCCGACACAGTCCCACTGAACCGAAGGAGCTCCTCTCCACCTTGTGCCATGACGTCCCAATTGTATGGGAGTCACTTATCCACGGTTCTTCGTCAGACGTGGTAGATTAACGGAACTGCCAATCTATCCTGTATCAGACCGCATTTGTCTAAAAAGAGGAATGCCTCTGGTGGAATGAAGCCGCTCAAGCGTGCACTTTCAAAATACTCGTCGTTCGGATAGAACGCCCCGAAAATTAAATTGTTGGTCGAAGACATAGCTCTTGCAATGTGACCTCGAACGAGTTTTATCACGAAATTGTCAATTCTGTTGATTCGAGCCCCGTTGTGTAGGACCTCGTTGGAATAATAATGCACATAAGAAGATTCGGCTGTTCGATATAAGCCGGTACAGCGTCGTAAACACTGCCGCTGGAACACCCGAAATTTCTCCATCTGGGAAGGGGCAACGTTGAACCACACAGGACAACCATAAACGATCATTGGGCGTATGAGGGCCATGTAGCAAATTACCTTTACTCTGGGGTCAAGCCGACTGCTAAAAAAACAGCCTGTCATGCATTCGTCAGAGCGAAGGCTCCTCTGGCCCTGGTCAGAGCGGCATTTATATGTCTGTCGAAATATAAATACTGATCAAACCAGATACCGAGGTACTTCACTACACTTTTGCTCGCTAATGACTGCCTGTGAAGATCAACGATGACCATCTTGAGCCAATTCTTGCAGGTATCCCTATTGGCCCTAGCCAAAGGAGTCCGGAACAGAAATGCTCTGACTTCTGGACATTTATTTTCAGTTTCCAGTCGTCGCAATATCGCTGAATCTTGTCGAAATCACGCTGCAAGAGAATTATAATAACCTCAACCTTTCGGGCTGTTCTGTACGCAATTAGATAGTCAGCGTACGCAATTGCCTTTGTTAAACTACCTATCAGATCGCTGGTGTAAATGCTGAAGAGAATCGGCGAATTCACCGCTCCCTGTTGAAGACCATTTTTAATTGAGAATGTTGTGGTAGAAGTTACATTGCCTCTTTTGACAGCAAACTTTCTACCGTTAAGCATATCATAAAGTATATACAACAATGGCTTGCTTATGCCAAGGCTGCTCAGTTTTAGGGAAAGACCCTCTAACCATACGGTGTCAAAGGCCTTTTCCAAATCAACCAGAACAGCACCTGTGCATTGTTGTTTTGATTTATTCCATTGGATATCAGAAACGAGTTTAGACGCAGCATGAATTGTGTCATGACCCGCCTTGAACCCGAACTGTTTATCCGGAATTATTTTGTTGTCCGCATTCCACTTAGTCAGAGCCCTATTAATGATTTTTTCGAAAACTTTGCTGATGCTCAGAAGAAGACTTATCGACCGAAGATTTGACGGGTTGGGGTTGTCCTTTCCCTTTTTCGGGAGAGGATGAACCACAGCGAGCGGTCTTCCAATGCACTGGATAATATGCATTATTCAATGCATTGTTGAAGAGTGTGGTGTAAATGTCAATTGCCTCCATCGGTAAATGTCTTAGTACAACGTTTAATATACCATCGACACCTGCTGACTTTTTGTTTTTGAATTGAATTGAAGATGAGCTGAAGCTCAGCCTTCGTCATTAACAAGGGACTTGGTCCCGTTTGCTCGGCCATTATGGCATTTGCCAAGGAATCGTCATTGAACCGCATGAAACCGCGGTTCTCAGATCGCCATTGTGTCATATCATTTTGAAGGTAAAAGTGATTAAGTAGGGCTCTGTTTTCCAGGTCATGGTTGGGGCGAATGGTAACATTCACCTTGTACACTTGCTGGAAAGCAGCTACCACCGCCTCCAATTTTTCCTTCGGATCTTCAATTATGTAAAAGTCATCGTCAAAAATGGCTTCTTCTGGATTTTTTTGCGCTGTCCTAAGTACTAAGGAATCTGCATTACAGCAGCCAGTCCGCAGTGATCACTGTCGTACTCTGTCTGTAAGCAGTTTCGAGGGTGATTACCCACTTTGTCTGTTACTGTCAGTCTTGTGTCGTACAGCAAAAGATCCAGAAAGGGGCCGCTTCTTAGATACAATGGCTTTTCGGTAGACAGCAGGTCGACGCCATACTCAACGCTGTAAAGATTCATCAAATTAAAAAGATGATTACCTCTGGGATTACTATGTTGATTTCCCCAATCTTCATGTTTTGCGTTCAAATCACCGACCAAGATGAAATAGTTTTCTTCTAAGCTCAGTTTCAGTTCCCTAAAAAGAATCTCGAGTTCTGAAGCAAAGTAAGTAACCTGCAGAGTTCCAGCCGCATAAGCCGCAATCATATACATCCGCTTCCCTTGAGTGAGAGATATGCATACAACGCAAACTTCTAGCGTCTTGAGCTTTCGCAATTCATTGTTGTATATGACTTTATAATTAATGCCTTTTCGTATAAAGAGAGCGGCACCCCCCCTTGAGTGGAGTCGGTCCGGTCTCTTCTTACGATATTGTAATTTTTATGAGTCAATTTGTGTTTGTGGTTTAGCTTAGTTTTGCTAGCCACAAATACATCGGGACTGTAGTCTTTCAACAATTGGAACATATTGGCTCTTTGTTCAATCCTAATCAGTGAATTTACATTCAGAGCTAGGACTTTTAGGCGCGTCTCCGGCAGCGTGCCCATTATGGTCTAAATTGCGCCAAGCCAGGCAACAAAGAGCAGAGATGATCTACCCTTTTGCCTTGCTCCTTTATCTGACTTTGCAGCCCTGTTAGTTGACCTTGAATGCTCAACAACAAGGCTACAATGTCAGTCTGCACCTCTGGTGCCTAAGGCACAGGGGCCTTGGGGGCAACCGTTGGTGGAGCCTGTCTCGTGCTCCCATTCCCTGACACCATTTGGGCGTAAGAGAATTTGGGATCCACGAATTTTTGAGTTGGAGCCTGTCAAACTGTTAGACTTCTTTCGGCTTTTTGACTGGCCTGTTTTTGTTCTATTTGTTGGACCTTAAGGCAACCACTAAAGATAGCCGGGTGCCATTGGTTTCCACAAAGGACACACTTGAGCAGGGTCAAATCCTCAACCCGCACATTCCCCAGCTTGCATTCTCCTTCTTTGTGGGTTTCTGAGCACCTGACACAGCGCAATTGCATATTGCAGTTGGCATTGGCATGGCCAAACCTCTGGCAGTTCGTACATTGTAGTATGTCGTCGTGCCTTTTTAATGTATCCCAGTGTACAGCTTGATTGTCGAGAGATTTGATTTTCTTCACACTCTCAAAACTGCTTGCAGGAACTTATGCCCTTCAGAAGGATCGTCTTAAATTTCTCAGTTGTAGGCGTGTTGAACTCAGCTGTGGCCTCTTTTAATAACTCTTTCAGCTTAAGTTGTCTGAGGAGTGGCTCCATTTTCTCCTTTAGTTTTCTCAAGCTGTCTTCGAACTTACTGATGGCTGTCTGTTTAGTTTGCAGGGCCGCCATCAGTGAATATTCTTCTTTGAGGATTTGGTCCACCTCCATCGATTTGTTTGTTGACGGTTCTTACTTCGATAGGATCTCGTTCCTATATTTCGGAGACCTAACTGCCCTTCTCCACCCTCTGAGATGTAATCTATGCTCCCAGCGTCGTCACTCTCTGAGATTTCGTGATCTGACGTCACACCTTTCGTTTTTGCCTGCATTTTTTTATAATTAGCGTTCCGCTTAGCTGGATTGGTTCGCTTGACCAAATTGGGAGAAAAAGCTTCAAGATTTTTGGTGCACTCCGCACGGAATTCGAACCCACGACCCTTGCAGCTGTGTTCGGACGCAACTTTTTTTTTTAAATTCATTTTTATTAATTCATTCTTAAACCTATCTTAAAACTAGACAAAATTTCATAAAACTAGCCTAATTATCCATAACTTACAACTAACTTAATGGTTCCATACGGACACTCTAAGTTAAACTATAACACTTAAAACTAATGCCTTTCGGCCATAAGATCTATTTTACTTCGTTTAAATTGTATTTATTTTTGTATTTATTAGAAAATTTGAAAAAAAGACTAATATCAATATCCTTTTTTATTTTTACTTACAAACTACTTAAAATTAGGTCCTTAAATAAAACTTAAAAGTAACTCAAACTACATATTCTACCTATAAACTACTTAAAACTAGAACAACCACCTCTACTAGGCTGCCGACCACTTATTTAAAACAGTGGCACAATGCCATCTTAGGAAATGTTCAAACACTTTTAAACTTAAATTGCAAATTTAAAAAAAATATTGTACACTTTTTCACTCACTGGAAGTCAAATAACGACTGATATTCGCCACCACTACCTCTATGCTATAGGCACTACTAATAAATTGGTTTACTTTATTTGTTTTGTCACACACGATTTAAATTTCTGTGAAGCCGATGCGGTGTTGACGTTTCTACAATTCGCGATCGACTGTGGATATACGTTTAAAGTTTATGCATGTACTGTGTCATTGTCATAGTCTAGCAAAAAGCAAACTACTGTTCTGACTTCTTCAAGTGAAGCAGAGTATATGGCCTTAGTGCTGCTACATCTAAAGCCATTTGGATCTGAGGTATATTAAAAGACCTTAAGAAAATTAAGATGGAACCTGCAATAATTTACAAAAACAATAAGGGATGTATTGGAATGGCTACAAATTTAGAGAACAAACGGTCTAAACTTCATTCGAGATCACATTCAAAATGGACTGATTGAAATCAAGTCTATTGGAACAAGGTATCAACTTGCAGACGTAACTGATTACTATTACGAAATAATTTTATGGAAATGAAATATTGGAAAAGACAGTGATTGAAGTAGAGTTTATGGATTTTTGCATACTATTAGTATTTTTTGTATGGTATTTATATATACAAAGATAAGTTTTATTAATAAAAAATAAAACATCGTCTTTCGTCTTTGGTGGTATGACAATTCACAATACATATAATTTAATTGTGGCCTACAATTTAATGTCCAAGTGATCAATATTCACAAGTCTACTTATTCACCAAAAACATCAAAATCAAAACATTGCAAAATCTAAACCCGTTGTAGTCCATCTTCTACATTTTTAAATCAAACTGACCAATATTCGCAAAGTATATTGCTGTGATGCCGAACATAAATTGGATATAGTCTCAAATTCTAAAATAAATTAATTTCATAGAAAATTCTGTTTAATACATTTCAGGTGAATTGAATAAAGAAACATTTTTAGGGTTTTGGAAAGTAATACCATTGCCCAATATGTCTTTAAAACTTTGTTTCAGAACTATTCATTCGTTGATTTACATAAAAAAAACAAACTCAATAAAAGTTTTTTCTTCTGATCGTTACAACCGGTTCTTAACTATTTTAATTCCACTTTTTGAATTCCTGGTTTAATTACGGTAAATCAGACTACCGCCAAAAATTGTTTTTTTTCGGGTCGCGATTGGAACACGATTGGAACTATCGTTTTTCAGTATATTAGTGCGGTAGAGCAAGAGCTGTCAAATTTCCAGCTAAGCATTTTTTTATAGCTGCATTAGTATTAATGCAAAAAGGGGTAAATTTGCCTTAAAATCTAAATCTTAAATCAAAAATAAATCAATTTATATTTCGCCATGAAATTCAAAAACAGTAAATTTCTGTTTTGATAGATCTAGATCAAATATAAATTGATTTATTTTACGCATAATGATTGCTTGATTAACCGAGCTAGTAGTTCATAGCAATATATTGTTTTTAATTTATTATACAACTACTTTACTCACAATTTTGTCTATAAACTTAGTTTTCCATCTATAATGCCCTGCACTCAGAGTGTATATTTATAACTCTTAGTTTAATAACAATATTTTGTACTATAAAAATTAATTGGTTTGAAGTTAGATTACAGTGCTACCTATCGGATTTAGATTTGTCCACTTTGTTTGTAGTTAAATAAGTAGCCTTTGTTGTAAATATCGATCAATTTAAGCTTAAAATGTAGAAGTTAGACTACAGCGCCACCAATTCGATTTAGATTTTCCTGTTCTGTTTGTTGGTGCATAAGTAATTTTCGTTGTGAATATTTATCAGTTTGATCCGAAATTGTATGCCAGGCCTCAAGTAAATTATATTTGTTGTTAATTGTCATGTAGCCAAAGACGGAAGACGACATCTTTTTTGTACAAATTTTAATTTTTGTATAAATAAACACAACAAATATTATCAGTATCAACAAATTCAGAAACTCTTCGACTCTCCTTTCCAATATTTTATTTCCATACAATCATTTCTAAAATCGTAATCAGTTTCAGTATCATTAAGATGTATTTCGTTTCAAAAACAAAAAACATAAATCCAAAAATATCTTTAAAATACAAATCCAAAAGTAACTTCAAGTAATCAAATCCAAAAGTAACTAAAATTGATCAAATCC
The DNA here is from genome assembly GCF_945859685.1 of Eupeodes corollae. Taxonomy (NCBI): domain Eukaryota; kingdom Metazoa; phylum Arthropoda; class Insecta; order Diptera; family Syrphidae; genus Eupeodes; species Eupeodes corollae. The sequence goes on from NC_079148.1 coordinate 84,222,682, forward strand.
GAAAGTAACTAAAAGTAATCAAATCCAAAAGTAACTAGAAGTAATCAAATCCAAAAGTAAAAAGAAGTAATCAAATCCAAAAGTAACTAGCAGTAATCAAATCTAAAAGTAACTAGAAGTAATCGATTCGACTCGTAATCGTTACTTGAGAAAGTAATCGATTATTTTGATTGCTTGGGATTTCTTGCATCACTATCCCACTCTTTAGATATTCTTGTCCTCTTGTAGGTATGGTCATCTGTTGGTTCTTTGCTTCAGTTTTTTTTTTTTTTAAAGAAACTAAAAACATCTGTTATTATATATCATTAAGACACCTGTTAAAATGCAAATTTTGTTTTTATATCACACGGTTCTCAGCCGTTTATTTATTATTTTATATTCTAGTTCTGGCTGGTGGGTAAGTTTTGTTTTAAGCTAATTATAACATTTATGATAGCACTAACTTACATATTTTTGAGGGTTTTTAGGAATCAAGGGAGATTGGCAAGGTCATTGACACAGTTCGCGTGGTGTTGTTATACCCTAACGCTACCAACCCTTCTGCAGGTTAAGTGCAAATAGAGTGACATTTGGGTTAAGTTTTTTTTAAGTTTATTTCGTTAAATTTTATTTTGAGAATAAGTAATGATTCTGGTAAATTATTTTAATTTTGATATCCTCTTCCTTATTTGGGTGATAATTAATGGGCCTTACCAATAATCAAAATTAAAACACGCTTAAATATTTAACTGAGTTTTAAATATTTTGCCATACCAATAAACATTTGTATAGGTAGGTTAAGGGATAACGCCCAGTTAAATTTTTTTGTTGGGAAACTCAACTATAAACAGACAGTTAACTTAATCTCCATGGTTTGCACTGTCATTTTGACAACACACGCAACAAATACTTTTCAGGTCACAAGAGTTGAGATTTTTTCTGATTGTTGCCTGCAGATTGTTCGTGACAATATTTTATAAAAAAGTAAGTCGAATAATACTTATTTAAATATATGTATAAATGTGATTATGTTTTTCTAGTTTATGATGGAAAACAAAAATATTTACCTTTAGTGCCGATAAAACAGTATCGTCATATTTTGAAAATGGTTCAATTTTGTCTTTATATACTTTTTGCCTCAAATATAAAATATTTTTGTTTTGTTTATGTTTGCAAATTCTACTAATGACAATTCAATGCTGTCTTTAATGACGTGTGGTTATTAGTATACACGCAAACTAACTCGCTGTCAAAATTAAACTCAATAATACCTAAACGTGTGTTCAGCGATTTATTATTGGTAAGACCCAATGTGTAGTTTGTGGATGCATGTAATTTGTTTTTGCATAACTTTCCTTCGCTTTTCATGTGATCAACAAAACTCTCCTCGTCTATTGTTTAAACTCCTAATAGAAATCCCTTCACCAATCGAATTACAGAACAACTGTTCTAATTCTTTGTAGAAAAATAGTTCCGAAAAATAGTTCTATTATTTGGTTTTGTTTTTGAATGTAACAAACTCCATTAAACCAGGTAATCGAGAGTAACTGATTTATCTAGAAAAAAAAACTATGGTATGTACTATGTATCCACAAATCCCACAGCAATTAAACCTTCCACAAAAGAATTGTATGTATAATTAGTAATTTTTAACGTGGCTAAACGTGTCGTTAGTAAAAGATTATCTATAAACACGGGATTTATATATACCCTATGCAATTTTGTTGCATATAATTCTAGCGAGCACTGGTTTGTGTTTTACACAACTTCGACTTACATCCCTGTTCCGTGAGCTCATGATATTCATTTTTGCGAAGATAATTCATTTAAAGTGACAGGCCTTATCACTGCCGGGTGCCGTCGCGTACCGTGGTCATGCGATGTAATGCGATCATTGTTCATTTCAATTCATTTCATTCACTCGTTTATGTTGGCAGCAGTGATGGTCAATGCCTGTGATGGCAGCCATATTATAAAATATCGAAGTACAAGTTGATTTTTTGCTCTCTCTGTGGGTCTCATATTTTATCTACATATGTGCTGGCTCTGCGTTAAATTTGTTTTAATTTTCAATAATCTTCGTGTTCATCAAACAAAAAAATTATAATTACAAAAATCAAACTAACCAAGATTTTCTCTTCGTTAAATTCCGGCTCGGTGTTCGTCAGAATTACGGGTAATTCAAGTGTTAATTTTGTCAGTGAAAACATCCAATGAAAAAATTTCTTGCCTGCTGCTGCTATTCTACTCGAAAAAAGTTAAAATCGAAAAGAAGAATTTATCGTGTAGATAGCAGAAAAGAGGACTACAAGCATTTTCTATTTTAAAAGTGCCTCATTAATTAATGAAGTTATTTTGATTTAATCGTTTGCAATCTATGGTTAATTAAAAGGCTTTGTGACAAAATAATTTCCAAATTGCACCTTAAAAAAAATATTTTTCTCGATAAATGAAATGAAAGTGCTATTGCAGTTGTGGTAGTGTGTGGTTTCCCTATAGTCGAGTGTGCGTGTGCGGTTGGTGCGCTGCTTTTCCGATACTCGAAGTTCATTCTGTGCTCTACACCCTTTCTATGGATATAAAAAAAATCTTTAAGGGTTTTTTTTTCAAACCTATTCTTGATTGCTTTCAAAAAATAAGTTGTGGTTGAGTATGAATGCATATTAGATAATAGCTGATTATTTCCTAAATAAAACTTGGTCCATATTTATTTTGCTTTAAATTTTTGTTCTGTAGGCAGAACGAAAATGACGTTTTAAAGTTTCGAATATCGCTTTTCTTGAAGGAGAACCTTATAGAGTGAGATGCAGTGATATATGCAGTGCCTAAAAGTTTATGGGGTCGTACTCCTCAGCTCCTATGTGGCGACAACTTTTGATACTACCAAATACGATTTCGTTTTCCATTTATTTTCTGTAATTAATTGTTTTTACTATATTTTGTGCTAATACAGATAATTCTGTAATATTCTCGGAAGTTTTTGATACAAATTGAATTAAATTTGAACAAGAAGGCACGTTATGTCAATGCTAATCTTCCTGCTCATCGAGGCAGCAAGTTCGAGAATCGAAGTGATATGCGATAATTAGATGATATGAACAGAATACAGCTGTCCTTGTTTTCAGATCAGGCAAGAAGTCATTTGCACTTTTTTTTCCATAAAATTAAACATTTTTTGCAAATTAGTTCAATTTAAGTGAATAGAGTATGCGTTTCGCCTTACAATTTAGTGTCAACCAACAAAGGGCACAAGAAATAGTTAAATCGAAATAAAAATCAGAATACAAAAGAATAGCTTTGAATAGATGGACTTTGTTAAAAGGGTGCTCGGCACTCGACAATAACGATGACGTACGTCAAAGCTGCTGCACTTAATAAATTGTCAATAAATTTTACCGAATTTACTTATTTTGAAAGTTTATGTGGCCACAATGATAAGTTGTTGTGTGATGGATTGAGAAAATAGATCACATGGAATAGTAGAGTTTAGGAGTTTGAGTAAAATATATGCTCAGCACCTACCTACGCATTACTTAGAATTTTATATTTAGGTCAAACTATAGTTATGTACCTAATATTTAGTTTTATTACTTCAATATGTGCAATCACATAACTTTCTAAGAAGTTTTTGGGAAGAGTTTTTAATTTAGTCTTGAAAAAGTATCGAACCAAAAATAACATCGGTATTATTGATACGAATTTATGTTACTATACTCAGGTACCTATGCTGGAATTTTCAACTTTCTGTACATTATTGAATTACTAATAGAAAATAACAAAAACAAAGGATTATCCTTCTATCCTATTAAAAACAAATTGCAAAATGTAAAGCAAGTTTCAACTATAAAATAGTTCTGGACGAACTAAGTGATTAGATAGTATAAGTAAAAGTAAATTCTTTTGTTTTTGTTACTAATTAAATGGGGTTGTAACAAATGATGCTGTTACAGATAGAAATTTTTGTTGGATGGATTTGTAAAAACAATTTAGAAAATCTTTTTGCGAGGTGAGCTAGATATCGAATTATTAATTTATTAATATTAAGTGTTCAACTATTTGGAGCCGATCGCTTCTAATTTTTATTTTTCAATTGAACCATAATTTCAGGTTTTCGAATGACATTAAGGACGAATTTTACTATCACACTTAAGTTTGCAATGTGAGCGAAAATAAGCTCTACAGCCTCACTGCGACCAAAGTGTCGTTCTGATTATTTCACCATAGTGTCGCTCTGATTATTTAACCATATTGTCGGCTTGATTATTGATTATTATTATTTTTCGCACTTTTTTGGAATCCAGAAGAAAGAATAATTTTTTTTCGCTTTATAAAAATATTGGTAGTTCATAATACTTTTATTAGAAAAGACTAGGTAAACAGAGTATTGTCAAACAACAAAGAAAAAAAGTTCACACAGTTATTACTTGTTTGGATTAATCTTGGAATGTGAGGCATACATTTTATGTAGGTATTATGCAGAACGCTTTTTATCAAGTCATGATTAGTTTATTTATGCACTTGGTTGACTTTTTTGATTGCAATAATTAGTTTGTTTATGTACTTGGTTGACTTCTTTTCATTGCGTCTTAGTTCTTAGCCAATAACGCAGTTTTTAAGTGCCGTTTCGTAAGATTTAGGCATTGGTTCAATTGAATCCAATTGTGACAACTTCTTTAGCAGTAAATTAAATGCGCTTAGACAAACCAAAAACCTACTTGGCAGCAAAACCAATCTAACCCTTTTCAAAGAACCTTCAACGAAATAAAAAGTAATTTTAAACTCGTCCATCCGAGTACTTTAAATTAAGTTTTAATATAGGTACATGTACATATTCAAAATAAGAAAAGTTTTGTTTTTGTGTAAATTATCTATTGTGTGACAAAACGTATTAAATTAAGTCTTCTGGCAAGGTTTACATAACCAGGGAGGAGGGAGTATATTTTTATTTTATGAATTCCTTTACACAGGCACAACTCTAATAATCTGAAATAAAGCTGATTCTTGAAAATAAGTACATATAGCGATGTTAATACAACTACCGACAATGTTGTTTTTTTTTTAAACAAGAGAATTTAACTGACCACATACTTTTATGTCGTGATTTCGTATTTACTTAGGTACCTACATATAACACTTTTGATTCTTATAGGAGCACAAAGTACCTATAATCAAAAATCGTAAATGTATGTCGTTTTAAAAGCTCATTGCTAAAGCATAAAATATCCTTAAAGTTTAAAGAACACTTTGTTCCAAATAAATTGTACCATGCATATATTCTAAATATCGGTATTCAAAAAGTGGTTTTCCTTAAAAAAAAGAGAGAACAAAAACAACGATGTTCATATCGCTATATCAATTCATGTGTCCTATTAGCTGGTATGTTGGTATAACTATGGTACTCCAATGAAGGGAGGGAACATTCCGATATATTAAATAACTTTACTGCAGAGTAGTGCGCAGCCTCGTTGCTTCGACTCTCTAAATTGTGCCGTTAAGAATTTCCTAAAGAGCAAAATTCATTTCGATTCGTGGTACTGCATTAACCAAAACCATGATGATGACAAAATGTATATCCGACTGTCATCAAGCGGTATTGATACAAAATAAAACAAACGCAAAATGTTATTAATCTCGAGTGCGTATTTAATAAATAACTATCTCGACCAAAATGTCTCATAAAATGTTAGTTATTTTAAGGATTCACAAAAAATTCAGGAAATTTAGGTCTTCAACCCCCCTTGCTCGCGCAGTGCACAGTTAAAAGTGTTTTTCGTCAGCAGCTGTAAAATTCACCTTTTAAATGAGCAATTCTTGTGACTTGTGTTCGTAATACAAAAAATAATTTTCTTGGAAAATATTTCGTTAGAAAAACTTGATTAGAGCTTCGGAAAAATGTATGTCGTCTTTGTAGGTGACGCAAGGTAAACAAATTTCAAGAAAACCAACAATAAATGAATCCTGCAGAGATCGATCGATGAAATTTAAAACATTAAAATCAATGTATGGATCCGAAAATGTATTTAAGTTGAAAAATATTCATAAGGTATACAATGACAAAAGTGGAAGAATGTCGTGCAAAAAAGACCGTGTTCATTTGAATTTTTCGGCTACTGCGCACAACATAAAATCATTAGTGTTGGCATAGAGCTCACAAAGGTTGTTTTTTGTCCTGACTCATTTTCTTTGTCGGTGTCTTAAAGATAAAAAGGACAAATTTAGCAAATTGAGTTTTGTCGAGAAAATTTGACTGAAAGTAAAATGAAATTTTAAAAAAGCATGAAATTAAAAACAATGTAATAAAATAAACTTTTCGATAAAGGCAGCAAGAGAAAACTCATTTGGTTACTATGTTTTCAGCCCCACCCCAGTTTCAATAGGGTTGCCAAGTTTATTATTTATGTGCCAATTTGGTTAAGCAGTTTGTTACAAAGATACATTGGTTTCCATAACACATCTAAAAGTCAATAGACGAATCGTATTTAAAAATTTGACCCAATTCTAACAGAAACACAATTTGTGTGATTTTGTTTTCATTTTGATTCTAAAGGTGCGCTTGGTCGAGTTTATAATGCAGTTTGATGCGGTATTTTAAGGTAAAAGATTCACATTTGAAATGATTTCCTATAACGCACACTTTCTTTTTTCTTTGGAAAGATTGGGCTTATTACTTTGCACCGATCCACGTGTATGTTAATTTTTTTTCTTTGTCGCATTGTTCAACTTACAAAACGAAAGATTGCTATGTGCATGCAAAACAAATAAAGGAATCAAGTGTTCCATAGAAAAGAATACTTAAGAATATCTTAAAATTTTTGAAACGATTGACCTAAAGATTATTTTAATGCGGTGTTTACCAATATGTATTCATATAGTTATACTTTATTTTAGTTTAGGTTTAAAAAATAATGACGTTTTTATCTATGTCATAAACAAGTTGATGCATCAATTTTATATGATATTATAAAATAATTTTAAAAATCAAGATGATTTAAAAATGTGTTCATAAATACAGGTGGTTTAGGCGCGTGGTGTAATTTTCTAATTTTCGTGGTAATGCGTATGGCTGTTATGTCATAAGTCTTGGTTTTCAATTCCAACCTGTGCCGCATAAAGTATTTACTGCCTCTACCAATGTTTTGTAAAATCCTTCAAGATTCATTGTTGTAATGGAAAGTGCTTTATCAAATTACCTGATCGGTTTTGACATAAGAGTTGTAAGTACCTAGGACCGTGCTGTTGCTTCACCTAATTTATTTTGTTAATCCAACCTACTCGATCTATGTTTTTGGTGCACCTTACACCAATCAACTATTCACAATTTTACGCCATTCCTTTATTATAAAACTAAGGCGTAGAGCTTACAAGTGTAAACGGTTAACGGTACGATACATTACTCATCAAGAGCGGAGATCAGCTCTAGCTGCATTTCCTTCTGCTTTTAATGTTTCTGTTGCTGGATCGGAATCAAAAACTCGAGCTTACGCGACTTGAATCACAACCAATTAAAATAAGAGAAAGGTGACAAAGGTTGTCCGAACACTGGTCAATTGGTGGAGTTATGCAGCTTTATGTAAACAAAGTAGTTTTTCGTAGGGTTAGAAGGCTGCCAGCATAAAATAGAAATTCGATTTATTACCAATAAACAAAAAGTTCGACAATTTATCAGAATCACTTTCTTTATGTCTATGCACTATTTTCAAGTGTGCGTTCCCTAGGAAGATATAGTGTGGAAGCAATACCGATACAGACTTCAAAACACGAATAAGATTTAAACAAATTAGATAGTTTTTGTATTTCAATAACAATTCGATATTTAAAAACTGTTCGCATAAGAGCAACAACCAAAATTCGTCCATTTTGAGATTTTGTTCACATGGTTCACGTTTAACTTTGACAATTCACTTGAATAGTTTAGAAATCAGTTTAAAACTGAATACATCTAACAAATTATGTTTATAATACCGTCGGTATTTAAAATAAAAGCATTGTTTTGCAATCCTTTTTCTTTTTTGTACCTGTCTGAGTATGAACGATCGGCCTTGTTGTACAATGGTGTATTTGCTTTCACTTCCAAAATTAATCTTTCATCAAATTCCTAAAAGGTTAGGTTAAAGTGGTTGTCCATGATGGACAACATGATAGGACACACTTAGACCAGTTTAATGGCCCATTGTGATATTTAATTGCTAGAATTGTTAACATTATTTCAGTGTTTATAATTCTTAAAGATTTATACAAGTTTTTCTTGAATATAATTTGCCATTTCATGCATGTTTGTTTCAGCTATGACCAAACAAAAACCAGAAAGATTTTGAGGTCCAGTGTGGGTGGTATGTGGAACGCGAATGGAGTTTCATATTTGGTATCAATCAGATTGCAATTCGTGACTACCAAATTATATTTTCTAAGTTTCCTTTATTTTAGTAATTAAAAGGCAAATTTTAGTATCTTAACATAAATTTAATTAATTTTTGTACGATTTAGTCTAGTGTGTGAAGGATTTGGACTTATAAAATGTTATTAAATGCCATTTGTCCGGTCGTTGGTCGCTCTCCCTTATTAAGAACGACCAGGCTGTATCTTCGGTGATTTTAACACTGATGGACTAAATACAATTATGTTTTACTTAAAGACAAATAAATTAACTACAATACACGTAGGGCTGTCATTCTAGAGATCTTGGGTTAAATCCCTGTCTGTGCCACCTAAAGTTTTTTAAATTGTACTGCCTCTTGCGAGGATTTTTTGTCATGAAAAAACCATTCTTGCATTTAAATTTGTAAAACATAGTCTCAGAAAAAAATGTAATCTCAAAACTACAAAAGAACTAAATATCTTACTGAATTTTCTTCATTTTGAACCTAATTTCTTCTCTCGTTAGTTTATATCAATACTTTCAAAAATGCACTCATACAATCCAACGTTGAAAATAGTCTTCTTTTTTAATTCAATTTAATTTTGTTGCACTCCTTCATTTAGCTATTTAGCTATTCGCAAAAAAAGGTTATAAAAGTATTATTCGTTGTTCCTTCACTGAAAGCAAATATTTTCTGATAGGTAAAGTTTTCGACAAAATTGTCCATATTATCATTCTCTTCAACCTTTTACTGATTCCATACAAATCTGATTTGCATTTTAAATACGGAGATTTACTGAGAGGACCCTTATAACTTTCCTATGTATGCGTATACTGACCGCCTAAAACTCTTAAAACCTTTAATTGCAACTCAAAGTTAACAACTTCATTTCCTTCAATTCATACATTATAATTACACACTAACATTTTTGTTTTTAAAACAATTATGCCGGCAGTAATAAATGATAAATGAGAAAATATGTACATATATACCTATCAGAAAACAAAACTGTTCTTCCGAATTTGTAGTTGAGCCTTTTAAATGAAAATACAAACAGAATAATTACTTTAAAATTTACTACACAGAAAAATCCATATTATTTTAAAGTAATCATTTTGTTCTGATTTTTTTTTTCAGTGAGCTGCGTTATCTTCCCGAATGGATCCTTTTCAATTAAGGGAAAATTCCTAGTTTCAACATTCAAGATATCGAATTAAACAAAACAAATTTCAAAGCTGCACTTCATTCTAAAGTCCATTTTCATATTTAAGATTCTCAGCAAGCAGAGTCTATAAAAAAGTAAAAAAATCATAAATTAATTAATTTACTGATCTGAGTGAGGACCTCAAAGAAAATAATACAAAATGATTAATTAAGTGTTCACTAATTTGATTTAATTTTTTACTTTGATTTTGTGTATGAAAAAATAAAATAAAAAAAGAAATAATTGTATAAAGCGCTTCCTCAGAGAGATTCAAAAGTAACTTCAACTAAGAGATATAAGTGAAAAAGGTCCTGTGGACCATTAGAATCTGCCATACAACGTTAGTAACACTGCTTGCAGACAGGATATCGGTCTTGTTCGTATTGCTCATCATAATCGTCAAGGTCATCGTACAGCAGTGACACCATTCACTGCAAAGAACTATTTATACAGGATTTTGGGTTACTTAAACATCAAATACGGCATCGAACACGATTTCATCTACCAGTGGCAGTAGTAGTAGTAAAAAGAACGCCGAAGACGACGACGACATGAGTGGGCGTCCAAGGACAACCTCATTCGCTGAGGGCAATAAAAATCCACCCAACTTGGTTTTGGGTGGTATGAAAATAAGCAGTAAGTACATTTTGTTTTAATGTTTGTATTTATAACTAGTAAATTTTGTGCATAAATTATTTTCATTTTTAAATTAAAAGCAGAACAAAAATGTCTAAGACTTGTGCTTATTAGAAGCCCACAGCTATATGCTTGTTCTTTTCGGGATGAAAATGAACAATCATATAGATTTTATGTGTATGGGTATCACTTATCATTATGCTGTTTATCATAGGCTTTTGTTAAAGAAAACTTTCAAACTTTTTTTTTATTTCTATGTATATATGTATAAAGGGGTTCCGGTGAACATTGGATAGTCCTGAAATTACCATTTTATTTTGAGGCACTTTTTTACATTAATTGGTGCCAAAACATAATGGTAAAAATGAAAAATGTTGGTAATACAAAATTTAATAGTGACAACTTAAAAAAAAAGTCGACGCAACAGGTGGAGGTTTCAGAATTGAAGTCTTAATATGCGAAAAGAACAAAATTTAACACAAAAAAGTTCGTTTACATTTTTGAGTATTGTTTCTCAAAGTAAAGAATTAAATATAAATATATGATATATGATATATGATATGAATTAAAATTACATGGAAACAAAAAACATACGAAAGTTATCCGGTGCAAGCTATTAGCTTGCCTCCTCGTTTCTAACGAAAACGTAGCTTACGCTAAAATGGCTGTAAAAGAGCGAAGATACACTTCTATTTGTTTGGCCATCTTTCAGGATAATGGCTTTTAGGTTGTGATGCAAGGGATATACTTGAAAAGCTGAATTAAATAAGAACAGACTTCATTCCGTTCTATAGCTTGCAAGCTATGTTGAGTGTTCTAGCGGTACACTTGATGGTTGGTCCTTTGAATAAGTTCGTTCACTGTCTTCATTTTGTTATTGAAAAGAAAGGGCATGAAAAGTTATGAAAACTTTGTCATCGTTTGGCCTGTGCCAGCTATTCGGTTTTTTGTTCTTTTGTGTTTGCATTTCATATCTTTTTAATGATTGTTTTGGTTTGATATGGCATGATAACGTTAAGGTTACTTTCCTGCAACTTATGAGGTTATCGAAAACCAACAGCTGTGTTGTCGATAGTATAGTGTTTGCAAACGCTCGGCTAGCATAGCAAAACCTTTAGTTTTTTTTTTGCTTTAGCAAATTTATTATGATGTAATAAAAGACAACTATATAGCTGTGCGTTTTTTAAATAAGAGAGTCTATGGGTGGTGTAAGTATGCATTACAATACACTGTGTTGTTTAGTGCAACTCTTAAATTTGTTAAGAGAGATTCTCGAAAAAAAATATTATTGCAGCCATTGTAATATCATATGAGATAACTTGATACTGAAACTGAAGTCTCTTAATTTTGCAAAATATTGTAAACTTGTTTTCTTTCAACTAATTGGAAATATCGATAGAGTGTTGTCAATAGTGTAACCTACATTGCACCTGAAAACATCATTTTCTCTAAAAAAAAAAAGAGGGTACTCATAACTGATAACTGAAAATAAAAAAAAATCCACACTTGCAAACTTTCTTATAAACCATTTATTATTTTTTATCAACATTTCTGTAGAATCATATCTTAAGCAGAAACGTATGAAGTTTAAAATTAATATGCGATACATGAAATTATAACCGTTTAAAGTTTGTGTGACATAAAGCATAAAGTCTATGTGCATCTAACACTGGCCCTTATTACGAGAATCAACTCAAAAAAATAAATCAAATGGAGTGGCGCAACAGTCCTTTTTGAACCAGGGCCTAGTGACTTACAACTCTCAACCATTCCTGTGTGCGAGTACTGTTGTCAGGAATGGAAGGGACCTACAATGTAAGGCCGAATCCGAACGGCTAGTTTGAGAAAGCACTTTTTCATGACAAGAATTACTCTTGAAGGATTTGTCAATTCCTCGCAAGAGGCAGTACCCGCGAAAATTATTTTTTTTTTTTTAAATTAAGCTGGCACAGGCAGGGATTGAACCCAAGACCCCTTGCATGACAGTCCAACACACTAACCATCATGCCACGAGAATCAACTATCAGTTCATAATTGATATTTATCAATCAATTTTATTAACAGACATTGTGAGTGTCAATATTGTTGTTGTTTCCAATGTAGATTGGTCCAGCGGCAAACACAAAGTGGGACATAATTGCTGTAGAGCTAAATAGCCTAGGGCCTCCGAACGAAGTTCAGAAAAGTGGCATAGAGAAAATAAAAAAGGAGAAAACGTATATAAAATATTTTTTTTTAACTAGAAACGGAGCAGAGCACTTATAGATTAATTAATTTGTATCTAAAAATCAAAATCGTTAGGCTTACATTTGGGCTTGCAATTCCAAAGGATTGGATGAATCTCTCAAACTTTTTCGCATTTTTGCCATTTCATATGAACGTCATTCATTTTTCATGCTCAATGAGACACTTCATTTAAAGGTAAATAACTTCCGTAACAGTACTATGCTTGCATGCTTTCTTCCGACTTTATCTTACAGATAAGTTGGTGCATGCCCCTAACCAATTATCTCCGGCAGCTTTAAAGAGCTCGGCATTCAAGCCATCTGCTCCAGCGGCTTTGTTAGACTTCAGCTTAGATATGGCAGTGGAAAATCTCATACAATTTTGCATTACGAACGGATTTCATGATACAGTTTTTCGGGATTCGTAAAAATTTCCGATTATGATGGAATTCATGATACGGCTGAATAACTGTTTTTGGTAGAGGAGCTTAATGCAAGTATTTTTTATTATCGGATGGGAGTTTATCTACCCTCGTTTTAGCGGTGAGCAATTTTATAAAAATTGACTTAAAATCTATAACAAAAATTAAAAAAGGGCAACACTTGCAGTTATAAATTATACCTTTTCAAAATACAGAATTCTAAGCTTTGCAATAAATTTTAAATAAAGGTCTTGCAATTAATAGTTTTTGAAATAATTCACTTCAAAGTCAAAATTTATGAAATTTTTTTTGAAGAAATCACTTTGAGGAATGTGTGACAATTATTATAAATAAAAATAAATAAGTAAATGATGCAGTTAGCTACTCTAATCGACTCTTTGTCAAAAACTAAAAACTATTTGTTTGTGTTTGCTAGTTTTTGACATAATTGAAAAATACTAATTGTAACTAAACTTCTTCTCTAAAGCCAAATGTATCATTAATTTCAAAAGGAACTTTGCATATATTAAAATTTGCATCCACCTCAAAGTTTATAGTGAGATCAACCAGGGGGCAGCATGTCCCTCCTTAGGCAACTCACTGTTTGCATTCTAAATTTCATATATACCTTGTTATTTTAATACATTTTATGCGGTTATTTAGTTCTTCCTTTCTATATGCACAAAACTCCTATTTGTAACAAAATTTCTTTCTCTGAATAAAACATTTCTGCCTAGTTGTTTTTTTTGTTGAGATTGTTAAAACTACTTTTTTTTTTAGAACTTTTTGGTATTAACTTTCAGGATTAATTTTAATGATAAATTCATCATTGTGAGTCAAATAAAGCAATTCATTTAGCGGAACCCAGTATTTACCACGAAGAAGTTTTTAAGTAAGATAGGAGTTCATAAAAAAAGTCACGTCAATATTGAATGTTTTGAGTTTGTTTTGGTGGTAACACATCTTGTAGGTGTTCACTACGAACGTCGTCGGGAGGTTAGTAGACCCACACTTTTTTTTCCATCAATCAAACATGTTTATATTGTTTTTTACATCTAGTAAAAATTCCATTATCTGATATCCCAAGTCGTCATTATATATTTTGTGTAAGGCAGTATTTTCTATAAAATAAAAGTGCCATGTATCGCCATGATCGATGTGGAGTGTTTCTTTGTGGCATAGAATTGTTTTTTTCTTTTCTTTCAGAAGTTCGTTCTGATTTTCAAGATCTTTTATTGCGTTAGGCGTATCGGTTTTGTCAATATATTCAACTTTGCTGTGCCTGGTTACTACATTTCTCGTAGAATTGAAGATATTTTTTCAAAACTTACATGTGTATATACTGTCGTGTGCTGTCGGTTCAGATTCGACTGGTGTTGTTTTGGCCAAGTACCTAATTTAGAAAAACGATATTTTAATGTACATGACATATTTATACCAATTTATTTATCTATTGTTTCTTTAATACAGATTATTTTGGTGCAAAAGTAACTTTACTTTTACCCATCTGATACAAAAGTATTTTCTCAAAAACCAGAAAATAAAAACGAATATTTTTCCGTTTTTACTAGAAAAATTACTCTGATCAGCTATCTCAATCAATAACTTCTTTATTGGTATTTAATCTTACTTCCTTACTTAAGGTGGCGCTATAGTCCTGTGTGATCCTCACTCAACGAACTTCTCCATCTAGCTCGGTCCCTAGCTAGATGTCTCCAGTTTCGCGCTCCAAGTTGGGTGAGGTCACTTTCCACTTGTGCGCGCCACCTGATCCGCGGTCTTCCTCTACTGCGCTGTCCTGTGGGTGTGGATTCGAAGACTTTCCGGGCCGGAGCATTGGTTTTCATGCGCTCTAAGTGACCCAGCCATCTTAGTCGTTGGGCTTTTACACTTCTGGCTAAATCTACGTCGCTGTATAGCCCGTACAGCTCGTCGTTCCATCTTCTCCTCCACTCCCCTTCGATGCATACGGGACCGTAGATCACACGAAGAACTGTTCTCTCGAACCGACCCAAGGTGCTTCCATCCGCTTTTGTCATAGTCCGTGGTTCTGCACCGAATAGCAGGACGGGGATGATAAGGGTCTTATATAGCGACACTTTGGTCCCTCGAGAGAGGACTTTACCACTCAATTGCTTTCTTGGCCCAAAGAAACAACGGTTAGCAAGAGTTATTCTGCGTTTGATCTAGCGCTGGTGTTGTGTTCTGCGTTTACAGCGGAGCCTAGGTAGACGAAGTCCTTGACTACCTCAAAGTTACGTCTGTCGATGGTGACGTTTTGACCATTATGTCCTTTTTGACGACAGCATGTATTTTGTTTTGCCCTCATTAACCGTTAAACCCATTTTTCCGCCTCTGCCTCATTACTCACAAAATTACCATTTACATCACGCTGAGTTCTTCCAATTATGTCAATGTCATCAACATATGTTAGACAGACTTCTGAAAGATAGTGCCTCTAGTGTTGACGTGTGAGCTCTGCACTATTGTTTTAAGCACGATGTTAAAAAAATTGCATGACAGCGCATCACCTTGTCTAAAACCTTTTTTTTTAACATCGAAAGGTTCTGTTAAGTTGTTTCCAACCTTTATGGAGCAGCGTGAATTCCCCATGGTCATCCGGCACAAACGGACGAGTTTGGCAGGGATGCCAAAACTAGACATGGGTTTATACAGTTCGTCCCTGTAGATGCTGTCATATGCGGCCTTGAAATCGATGAAAAGATGGTACGTGTCGATTAGGTGTTCTTGGGCTTTTTACAGGATCTGCCGTAATGTGAATATCGACTGTGGACGTTCCTGGTCTAAAACCACACTGATAAGGACCTATCAGGTTGTTGACGATGGGCTTTAGACGCTCACATATTACGGCAGAGAAGATTTTGTAAGCGATGTTAAGTAGACTGATTCCTCTATAGTTGGTGCAGTTTAGAGGGCCTCCTTTTTTCAGGATCGGGCAAATAATAATGAGGTTCCATTCATCGGGCATGCTTTCTTCCGACTATATCTTACAGATAAGTTGGTGCATGCTACTAACCAACTTATCTCCGGCAGCTTTAAAGAGCTCGGCATTCAAGCCATCTGCTCCAGCGGCTTTGTTAGACTTCAGCTTAGATATGGCAATCTTTACTTCGTCTAAGTCGGGAGGACGGGATTGTTGGCTTTCGTCGTCTATGTTCAATGGATCATTGGTATTTAATCATGATACAAATAAAACTCAAAGTTATTTTTTCAATTTTAATTTTTCAATAAAAAATGTATGTATTAAGCTTCTCTACCAAAACCGTTATTATTTCTTAAATATAGAAAAGTCCTTTAAATACTGCAAAAAAATTGGATACACAAGTCAGCAAGACAAGTATTAAGAGACGCACAATTTGGAAACATGTGTGTTAAATTCTATCAATGAAACAAATTTTTTTAATGTAATTTAAATTTTATTTTTTTTTTTGAAATTTAAATATTTAAGTTATTGCAAATTTATATAAATATTTATCTATTTTAAAAACATAGAAAATATTTTTTATTCTTCATAATTTAACTCAATTAATTTAAGATTTCTTTTATTTCGCGAGATGAAGATAATTATCTGAAAATAAATGCCTTGTTTTTATGTGACAACTACAGTGGAATGTTTGTATGTAAACTAAACTCAAACTTGTTTTGCGTTATATTTTTTTAAGTGCAAATAAAAATCTTGAAAAATTTCGTTGCACTCTTAGAATCTTGATTTTCATAACCAATGTAACGATTCAGATTTGTTAAATAGATCTCTCTCTCTAGGTGAGCTGGGTGTGTCTAATCTCACCGGCACTCCACTTGCGAGGGATTGACAAATCCTTCAAGAGTAAATCTTGTCATTAAAAATGCTTTTTCAAGATAGACGTTCAGATTCGGCTTAAAACTGTAGGTAACCTCCATCCCTGACAACATTACTAGCACACAGGAATGGTTAAGAGTTGTAAGTCACTAGGCCCTAGTTCTCAAGGGACTGTTGCGCCACCTTATGTTTTTTTAGTTTTGAAAATATCACGACAAATCCAATATTTTTGATCGTGCATATTAGACCTAGATTGTTTTAAGACATATTTTTGTGTTGAGATTGGTCGCTGTTTAAAAAAGTTATTTTGGCTCCTCGTGTTTATTGCTCTTAACACGGACGTGACTTCAAATTGGACATGTCTAAGCATTTGATTCAAAGAAGTGAAATGCTACACAGTTGGCGTTTATGCGCTTAACAAATATTAAGTCATCCAAGCTTTCTAACAGCAAGCAAAGATTAATAGAACACTTCGATCACATGATTAAAAAACATAAAAACATTTATTAGTTTATGTTAAGGACGACTAAAATTACCAAACAGCTCAAATTAGCAGCTATGTATTTATACAAATCGAAATTGTTTTTTATGATTTTCGTACATGGATCTTCATTACACTTTTTGTTTCCATTGAGACCCTAAGTATCACCTACGATACTTCTCACTTTGGCGTTTAAAGTAATAGGAAGATTTTGTTTTCTATTTTTTCCTTTTCTTGCTCCAATTTTTGCAGCTTTGAACAAAAATCAAAATTATTGATTAATTTTGTATTAATATAGGTTCTAGGATATTAAATGAAATCATTAATTAATCAGTATTTAATAAAAAATATCTGAGCAAAAACAATATAGTAAACGACGGGATATTGTTCCTAACCTTAAGATTGCAAACCAATCTTTGTTTTTTAGTTCAAGATTGTAATAAATCTCCAATTCTTTAATCAAAAATTACACTGTAGCAGCAAAACGAGTAACAAAAATCTGATTGTGTTTGTTGGCAATTTTCCAACATGTGTGAGATTATGACTGAAGAGTATTTTTGGCTTTACTCATTTCAACGTTCAAAAAAGCAATTTCTGATATATCCGTTTCTTCAGTGAACACACCTTTTTATGCGATTGAAAATAAATAACTTGACATTTATTTGTTTTCTTTTTTGCATAGAGGCCATAGAGGCAGCACACATATAAATGCTTTTGAAAATCTGAAAAAATATATAAGTCTTCATTTAAAACATCAACGTTTCAATGATTCATAATTAAATTTCTGATGGCTCATTTTGTATGTGGTATTTAAACGACTTAAAATATTTGACGTATTTTTGAGTTTGTTAAAATGGATATTTTTCGAAGTAATCGAATATTACCAATCAATCACTGAACATGCGTTTATAAAAATTCAATAAACTCTGGGTTAGAAAAGTTGCTGACATTCAAAATTGTATTGAAATGTGTTTAAAATAATGTCCAATATAAGTACAGACGTTGCTTATCATCTGATGGTGGCTGAAATTACAATTTGTATATATTTTTTTTTTTTTTAATAGTTCTTACAAGATAGGAGCTGTAAATAAAATAATAGTTGGACAGTTTTTATGAATTTTTCGCATGAAATACTATATTTAATAGTCAAACAAATGATAATACTCAAAACTTTATTAGAATGTTAATAAAGATTTCCAAAATTTTAAACCATTTAACTATGTTTATTTCTTTTCAGGTAAGTTGGCATATAAATTTGTTTCATAAAGTTAAAAGGTAAGTTTCTGAGCATTATATACTAAAAAGCGATGTTGTGAAAATGCAAAACTTATTGAATGGAAACTAATTTTTTCATAAACGTTTGAAATTCAACAACTAAAATATAAATAACAAAGCAACATTGGCGGACAAATTTAAGGGTCCTGAATACAAGCATTGTTTACTTTGCGAACTTTCTCTCCTTTCATTGAGGAAGTAAGAAACACGTTAAATAAACGAACAAAATTAAAGCAAAGAAAACAATTAGGAAAAGATAAAGCATTTTATAGTAAGAGCCTCTATTGTTTTTTAAATAATTTGTTTTTGTTTAAGGGTTTCATTTATTGTAAACAATTTTAACCCCGTAACATTTGTTAGTATCGTATGACTCGATGCTTTATCTTATATGTAATTGCAAAAGATAAACTCTTTTTAGTTCTTAGTGGAAACCAATTATTGCTATCATAATAATCTTATCTTTATTTCAAGAAAAAAATAAAAGATAGTAGAATCCCTAAAAATATGAACACAACTCTATGAATGTCTATATTTATGTATTATGTATGCTATGCCATTCTAAGAGAATGTCTTATGCTGAGCCGTTAAATATAATATTTTTTGTTTTCATCTGGAAATTTTGATGTCCCATTGTCGTTGCATAGTTTTAGGCAAATAAGAAGATTCTTTGTTAAAAAATAATTTCTGTATTTTGTATTAATATGCATAAACGCAGGTATTTTACCATTTATTTAGTCTTAATTAATAATATAAATTCATACTCATACACGGATATTTTTCGGACTATCGGCACATATAATAATAATAACAGAACGTAAAAAGCGTTCAAAGTAAGGAAATACACATTTAAAAATAATCAAAATAAATTAATTTCAATTTTTAATATAAAATACAAAATTACAAACCTTCATAATATAGCTATTGAAATGTTTTCCTGTTAAGAATTCTATAATCATGAAAGGCTAAAAAAAATAGTACTTACATGTACATAGTACATATGTACATATGAATAGATGAATTAAATTGTGAAAAAATATCAATTTCTCGAAATAAGTTTAATATTTTTTAACTTGAATGTATCTTTAATTTTGAAGTTATAATGAGTCAAAAAAGTACAGCCTTGATATAAATAATTGTAAAAACACTGTTTTATATTTTTCGACCTTGATTATTCGCATATCGATGAAAATGTGTATTAGCGCTGAGAACATTTTTGTAAACAAATAACGAACATTTTCCAAAAATCCCTTGTGATCATACAAATTTATTCAACGCCATCATCCACAATCTTCTACAAACGATGGTTTTCTGCAGTTAATCACCACTTTGCAGATCTCTCGGGCCAAAGTCATAAAGACATATGTGTGTACATTGAGCAATGCTCATGCCTGAATGAAATGCCTGCCTGAAGTATTAATTTTTTATATGGACCTTGAATCTTGTGAGGAATAAATAAAGCCAATTTAGGTAATTAGTAACTTTAATTCGGCTTAGAATTGTGGGTGCCATCTATTCACGATGCACAAATGCAAATATTTTGTTAATTTGTTTTTATTTTAAAATTCTTAGATAACATGCTTGTTGTCATTCACACTATTTTTGTGTGTAATTACAAAAAGGACATTGTTTTGCACGACACTGATCATTTTACATTGGTGCGTTTTGTTAAAATCCCATTGTTATTTTAAGAACTTATAAGTTTAAACTGCTTGAGATGCTTTGAGGCGTTAGGAAAATTTAGTATAATTGTTATATTTTGTAAAAAAAACTGTTAATTGTTTGACGAGTCAATTAATTAACTGCTTATTGTAGAAAACGGTTTTTGTAAGTAACTTTTTTTAAATTAATTCATTTCATGTTACAATTTTTGAGCACTATGCTTGGAGTTCGAGCATAAAGGTTAGCCTTCTGGTTTCTTCAAATTTGTTAATTTGTTCATCTGTATAGCATTAAGAACATTGATTTAAAATCGACTACTTTAGCATTCTCTGTTGTGGATCTCTCTATTGTGCAGTTCATTTTAAAATTCGTAACTTAAAGTTAAAATCTAATTGAATCGATGAGTTTAAAACAGAAACCTCCAAAAATTCAATTTTTAATAATGTAAAAATGCTATAAATCCGGTATTTTTCAAAGGCTTGCAATTTAATGTCTTTGTTTATTTCATTTCATGAACACCAATTTCTTACCGCTTATCGATTATACTCGATAATCGATAAGTGGTGTAATAATGCGTCGTAATGTATAGTTGCTGGTTAATCATTATAGACCTGAGGACTGATGTACTCAACCAAAAATTGTGCAAATGTGTCAAATCAAAGAAGAAGGCTATGATATGACTCAATAATCAAACCTTTGGACCAACAAATTTTATGGTTGCACGCGCTGTTTGGCATATTGTACGGCCTAGCTTTTTTGGAACAATTTCTAATCCAAACGATTTTCCAAAAAATCACCAATTATTTGGGGCGTAGACTTAAAGGTCTACAAGCAAAATGGTCTTTTTCAAAAGCTATTATACACTTTTTATTCACATGAGTGGGCCAAAATTCCTCAAACTATGGGACAAAATAGTCCCTAACTGGTAATTAAGTTTCGCTTGTAAAGAAAAAAATCATTCAAGGAAAGATGATGCCATGGACTTTTGCCGCGCCAAACCCATAGTTATTCAAACATTTTGTGCATAACTGCTCAAAAGGTAAACAAACAGTTTTTTAAAATCTTTAGATTTTCATTGATGATATTTTTCGAGATCCTTGTGGAGATAACGACTGGCTGTTTATTAATTAATTACTCGTTTCATTTATGTTTGGGTTATTTTTTGAACATAATTTAACTCTAGCAAAAGTTAAGTGCTTATGATATTAAAAAAAAAAGTATGAAATGAACAATGGAAAATATGTTCATTGACACTGAGTACAGAATATGAACTAGGAGTAATTAAATAGGTCACACATTACAATCTTTAAATAAATAATATTGGATTGCAGTTTTAAGTAAAATGAAGGAGTGAAAATAATGCCGATCAATTTTAATTTCATAAAATTGAAAGTAATTTCGAAAATCATAAACAAATGGACCTGTAGTACTTATTTGATTTGTGCATTAAAGGTTAGAAATTTAAATTTAAAAAAAGCTTTGTTGATATAGAAAATATGTTAAAAATAATCTTGCTGAGTGCACAACATTCAAATAAATAAGATCTTTTGTATCAAACGCTATTTACTTGTCATTTATGTTGAAATAATCTAAGAAAAGAGATTCACACAAGTGAATTTATGTAACTAAAAGTTGTAATTAATATTAATAACAACATTTTGTGTAAGATAAAAAGTTTGACATTCTCAAGATACTTGAGCTGGAACCTTTTTTTATTAGTTTTTTTTGTTGTTGCTCCTATAGGTTTTTGTTGTTTGTTTTTAAAAACATACAGACAGTCTAGTTTAATAGACAGGCGTTCCATCGTCGTTCTTGAAAAAGTAAGGTCCAATGACATCTCCGGACCAAAGACCGCACCAAATAGTGATTTTTTGTGGATGTAATGGCTTCTATTCAATTACTTGATAATTCTTAGAACCCCAAATACGACAATTTTGTTTATTAAATACCCACCGAGTGAGAAATGTGCTTCTTCGCCAAAGAAAACGTTGTGAATGGTCAGCTGGCTTTAGTTGTTATGTGTGCCCTAAGACAGCCCTAATTCCTAAGAACGACGAGGAATCGACACATTCAGGTCTTCGGCAACACATTCGCTTACAGCAAAGATATTTTCAGTGGTACGAGCGAAACGGTGATGCACATGCCAACTGCTTGCGTAGTTTAGTTTTAGTAGACGATTATGTAAACCATGATCTTCTGCGTTGTGCGATGGTAAAGCGACCCATTTTCGTAATTTTTCATTTTCAGGTTTAACAACTTATTTTGACAGGTATCGAATTCCAGCCCTATACTTTTGAAACCGACAAATGGATAACCCGTTATAATTAGTTTTATCTGTAATTCTGTATTTGTTGTCAAGATATTTAAGACGAAAAAAAATGTATTTAAAGTCGATATCTCTACCCTTTGTCAGATATGGCCAACAACAAATTTATCACGAACATACGAGACGTATATACATCACGACACACACAGACCTTTGATGTAGATTCTAGAGACCTTAAAAAGTCGAAAAATGTCAACTTTTTTAATAACTTTCTATTGGAACTTTAAAAATGTTGTTTCCAATAATCAACATTTCAATAATCTAATAATCTAATAAAAGCACCTACATTTTGGAAAATTTGTTTAAAGTCCATTACTATCGCCTAAAGAATACATTTGACGTAAAGAATGTGATTTATTTAAAAAATTACAAATTGTTATTCAATTGACCCACAATCTTTCCATTGTTAGAAATTTTCAATAGATAAACAAATTTTAAAAATGTCATGATTTTTTTCCAAGGATAAGGTATGCGTTTCAAGAGATTTGTAACTTTTGTTAAAACGGTAATATAAATACAAATTCCAGTTTGTAAATAACAAAAATAATTTAAAATATCAATATTTGTAGAAAAGTGTCATGTACACAAAAATTTAAGCTTTTGATATTTTATTTTGAGTGTACATATGTACTACATATCTAATACATAATATCCTGCTTTACTCCTCTGAAACGGCTGAACCAATTTTAATGAAACTTTGCTATACATTCGGTAGTTCTGAGAAATTTTATATCTATTTTTTATATTCCTAAGTGCTATTGTTTGATTGCGCTAACATCGTACACGTTGCAAAGATGTTATGATAATATTCGGTGACGCTATGTTGAATGAAACATTGATTGCTATTTAGGATCTTTGCATTATCATTGCCAACATACTATTTAGTCATTTCGGTATGTATTCACCAATTTAAAATGCATCTGATTTAATAGACACTGAATTGTATCGTGAAATACAATACAATCCTGTAATAATTGCAGCGATTGTTGCTCGCAATATCCCACTAATGATTGAAGAACAAAAAACATCAGGACAAGTAGAATTCTTTTTTTTGGATGAACCAGGTGGTACTGGCAAAACATTCCTTATTTCGATAATTCTTGATCCATCCGTTGAAACATTCTCAAAACAACTGTAACATGTAGGCGACGGAAAAGTTACTACAGATGAAACTGGATACATAAAATTACCGGTCAATTTCTGCTGCAAATTTATTGGTTCACAAGATGCTCTCATTGACCAGATATTTCCCGATGTACACAGACAATAAACAAATCAGTGGCCGGCAGAAAGAGCAATTTCAGCAGCAAAAAATGTATGTCAACGAATTTAATCTCAAGATACAACATTTGTCACCAGGAGACTTGGAGTCATACAAATCTATTGATACAGTTTGTGATGCTACCGAAGCTGTAAATTGTCCAACTGAGTTTTTGAACTCATTGGATTTACCGGGCATGCCACCGCATTATTTACAACTGAAGGTTGGGTCTCCTGTAATTTTGCTTCGTAATTTGAACCCACCACAGTTGTGGAAAGGCACGATTAGTAATTGAAAAATTAATGAAAAATGTTATCGAAGCCATAATTCTAAATGGCTAATTCCGAGGTGAAAATATATTATCACCGCGAATCCATATTATACCAACAGATCTGCCAATTCAATTCAAAAGCCTTCAATTTCCAATTAGATTGACTTTTGTAATGGCTATCAATAAGTCTCAAGGCCAAACGGTTCCTGTCTGGAGCTTAGATTTGAGCACTTCATGTTTTTCAAACGGACAATTGTGCTCCTGAGTGGTCAAACCATCTAGTTTGTTTGTATTGGCGAAAGATGGGATTACAAACAATATTTTACACTCTCTTGTATCAAGGAATTGATATTGTTCTTTTTCGTAGTATTGTCATAAATAGCAATATGTTCATACATATATAAATTAAAGTTGTTTACAGTGTTCTATACCTATCCCACATATATACCACATCCTTACACACTTACAATGAGTTATTTATTTGTAGCAAAATATTCTCTAGAAATTATTTATAAATATGACAAAACCACATTTGTCAGGTCAGCGAGTTTACCTTTAATTTCATCACTTCAGCGAAATTTTGTATTTACACAAATAATAATAAGTACAATAAATCTACAATCTCAGGTTTTCGAATTTGTACACCCGACGTGGGGTTTGGAATTTTCTTGCAAGTCAGTGTACTTTAATTCTACACTGTAGCCACACATTATGCTTTTTACCTAAAAGAATAGCCCAATGCTGAAAAACAGGCTCAAATAGTAGTGCTTCCGTCTTCCAGCATGCATAATCATCTTTTTCAAATACCTAGATAGGATAAAATTCAGAGTTATTTGGTATTTTTTCATCAGCAACAAAAAAAAAGTTGCAACAAAGTTTTGTGTCTTATGTCTTACCGGTTTCAGGTTGTTCGACTTGAAAAAACTGCATTTATTGAATTCTTGTTATTATTTAAAGATTTTTTTTTTGAAGCCGAACTCGTAGTTTATGAAAAACCGTCGATGTGTTTCGTTTTCTTTTTCTATTTTGGAACTTAAATGATCTGTTTAATCTTTTTGATCATTTTAAGGCGCGATTTTTGCTCACTTTATGCTGTCTAATTTTAAATAAAATATTAAGTTTAGGTGAATAACGAAACACAACGGATAAGTGCAGTTTTGAATACAGTTATTATTGTTGAATACAATGAAAACTTCTGTTTCTATCATTTTGTCATCAATCTATCTTATTACAAAATGTACTGTGCATATGTGCATACATATGTATTTAAAGAATAAATGGAATTATGGTTCACCATGTTAGGGACATATTAGAGTTGTAAAATGTTGAATTACAATCTTTTTCTTGAATTTATATGATTTCGCATCTTCAACAGATGAATTTTTTCAAACTCAACTGTTAATATGTGTATATATTCAAATTTTAGCGACATAGTGTGACATGTGTCAGTCACATGACTTGTAGAATAACTCGATTTTAAATACAATATCGTACAGAAAATACCCCTACAACCAAACAAATCCAGTTCTTAACAGTTTTATTAAATATCTCTACTATTAAAATAAAATAATTGCCTCTTAGTCACACGTGTAAATGATGAATTGACTCCTTAACATATAACACTATCAGTTAGTATGGTGAAAACCCCCACAAAATCATTAAAGTATGTATAACAATTATGTTCATACCTTTCTTTTTTTTTTTAATTTCATTCATTGAATTTCACCATCGTATTATAAATGTTATCTGCACAACAAAACGAGGCACTATTTCTTGAGTCTGTCAGGCTTATGCGAATCTTTAGTTCTTCTGCACCCTGTATACGCACATACACATAGTTTTTAGAATGAGGCTACTTATATTTCCGTTCCAACTCATCACCTGGGGCTCGGTCTAAAAGTGTATTCTGTCTGCGATATTAACTCTAAAGCCACTCTATATATTTTATACTCTTGATTACTTTTTATTTGGATATAAAGATCTGTTAATAGTATAAAGAGACCTAACATTTCTCTTCACCCAACATTCATTAAAATCCAGGGTCGAATCTGTTTATTTGAATTAATGAAAAAAAAGATCATGGTAGTAGATAAACTTTTAATAATTTAAAAAGAAATAAATATAATAAAATTGTATTTATCTTAAAAAAAATTAAATAATGGACAAAGTTTATCTTTTTAAGCGCAAGCAATGCATACATTCTGAACTTAAAATTAAAAATTAATCTTCAGTGCGAGATTAATAAAACAAAATAAAACATTTAAACAAAACAACTAATGAGGCAATGTAAGGTTAGCGCGTGACGGCAGGAAAAGTAAAAAAACTTCTGATAAAATCTTTTCTTTTAAATTCTATAAAAAATAAGTATTACTCACAAGTCCAAAAGTCTAAAACAATTTTGGACCAATACAAATTTTGAAAAGAATAAAATAGTGTAAGACGAAAACTTAAATCATAAATATAGAGTTTCTGCTATGAATCAAGTAATTGTATAATAAATTATCAACATTCCTTAAAGTAGTGTTTTGTCCACTTTTCCCAAGAATTTCTTTTCTAAGATTTTGATTTTGTAAAATATACTATTTTTCTTTTGATTACATTAATTATAATTATCTACAAAACATTTCAAGGAACAATAAAATGTAAATTATGGTATAATAAGTATAACGAAAGACAATGATATTGAATAAGTGGAGATAACTAACTTCTTTACATGGAATAACATATCATTTTGACCAAAACTATTTTTATATTAAAACTGTTCCTAAAAAGGGTTTGAAGGCATCAATCACTTTTGCGTATTTATAAAACAAAGATTAAGAAATCTGGTTTTATCGTCGGCTGTACTGGCTTCTCAAAAACATTTTTAACAAAATTTGAACACAAATTATTGCTAAAATAAATGAATGGAGCGGTTATTTTCAATTATTTTAAGGTAACTTTTTTCTCGACTTAAAACCAACTTTTGGAGACATATTTGATCCAATAATGGTCATGGACTTAGATTACACCAACAAAAATACTTTCCCAAATGTAATAATGTTAATAATCTAAGATAAGTTGTTTTTTATTTTGCTCGCAACTGAGTCTTATTTGGGTTTCTAGGCGATAAGAAAATCTGATGCGCCACCGTAAAGTCCCATCACCACAAGCACCAATTTGTGCTACCTACCAGCAGAAAGTATATGAACGCTGCAATACCATACCATTCAAATCACTAGAGGCAAGAGTAAAAATACGTTTGCGGCAGAGGCTCTACAATAAGTGTTTCTTTTCCAGCAATTTAGTATCACTTCGGACAATCGAAAAGTTAGACACGCGAGTCAATTGAAGTTAATTTTATATTTTAAATTCAGTACCGCCGTTGTCGTTGTCGTCGCCATCGCCATCGTCGATCACATTTAAAGCGCATGTGGTGTATAACCCTTAAAAATACCTACGTTGATCTATATTTTAAGTTAATGAAAAGAATTTAATTAGACAAAAATTGAGTGAATTTTAGTGTTATTTTTGTTTTCTGTGTGTTTAAGTGCTTTACTGTTATAAGTATCTGCGATCTTACATAAGCAAATTAAGAGATTTTTTGGATTTAAGCAATTCTACTTCTACAAATCAGCTGAAAAAAAGAAACTGCATATGAATATGGTAAATACACCACACGAGCAAAAAAGTAGAAATTTAGGTACCTACGAGTATATCTATAAACTATTGCATTCAACGACGTGTGAACAAACTCTTCGTAGCATGTTTTCAGTTTTCACCACCAACCAACAAATTTTTTTCGGTGAACCAACGAAAAAACTCATCAATGGAAAATTTTCTGCAATTATATTTTGCTTTCCCTCACTCTTGCAGCATATTCGTTTCCTGTCTCTTTCCGTCACTTTAACTTAGGATGAAAATTCGAAACCAGTCTTATTTTAAACTCCTACATTTTTTTCTTCTTTGATTTTGCTTTATCATACTTCGTATTTTTTATTTCATTGAAAAAAAGTAATAACGCTTCTTTTTTTTCGAGAAACAAAAAAAAACTCGCGTACAAATATTCAAGCAAAAGAAATACAGAATCTGCCACACATTGTTAGGCGCTAGTGTAACGAAACGAAAAAAAAACATTGATTACTTGTTTGGGAATGTGCGTTAAGAAATGAACCGCGAGAGGTGCTGTGGGGACTGTCCCTGTTTATGCGCTAACTTACACGCGCATTCGTGAGGCAAACCAATAGAAGATCTTTCTGCGACGCATAAGCATTTTGGGGGGTAGATACTAAATGGACGGGATAAGATGTTCTGTGGGTTCACATTAAATGGGAGCAGTGGTAGCTTTGTCATGATGGTGCAATGTAGATTCACATGTCGCGACAACCGACTACGGCCGACCGACCGGTGGCGGGCGGCGGCCGCGGCATCTGTCTGATGCATAAAATATGTGGGGTGATATTTCAGGCGACCACCTCGGCAAGGTTCAATTGCCGATAAATTGCAAGCAAGTTAATATGCTCAAATTCCTCAATATAGGGTCCCAAAAGTGGGTACAATTTTTAACCTACCTACAAAGTATATTTTTCGATGTGTTGGAAATTGATGTTATATTTATGGGTATGCATTTTTTATATGCAGGAAATACGGTACCTGTTAATACTGATTGGGTGAATGGATAGAATACAATACATAAAATGCAAAAATTGACTTAGTTAAATTTGGAGAAGGTCAAAGACAAGATTGAAAACGTCATCTAACAGATATCTTCTACATATCTGCGGTATTTCTTTCAAAAACAGGAAAATTATTCAGTGTAAAGTTTAGTCGCGATTAAACCTTTTCACTTCGGCAAAAGTATAAGTTGAGGGGCTTATGTTAATTTCAAATACAAATATTTTATATTTGTATTAAATTAAATTAAATTGGGTGGCGCAACAGTCCTTTGGGAATCAGGGTCTAGTGACTTACAACTCTCAACCATTTCTGTGTGCGAGTACTGTTGTCAGGAATTTTTTATTAGTTGCATTAATTTTAATTAAAAAATGAAATGACAACTTAAAATTTGGCTTATGTCTTTGTACAACACACTTCTTAAGCTATAGCTACAGTCTAACCTTGATTTGATATTATTGATGTGTACCTACTTTTAAAAGCTTAAAAAGTAGCTTTTAACATATGTATGTATGTCCATTTGGAAAAAAAAACAAATTGTTTTTCGAGAATATTTATACACCAGTTGCATGATGAAACGATTACAATTTATTTAGTTAATTTTGTCACTTTAATAATATGTAGATACATAATCAAGTGATATACCTACCTATTATGTAAATTGTTTAAATCAAAACAGCCCGCGGAAAGCTTATAGATAATGTCACTTTGCAATGAATTGTACATATTAAAACTGATAAGATCAGATTGGACTTGATTGATCTGTTTATTCAACTTTATTTTATTTATCATGAAAATGACTCCAAATTCATAAGTTTTTTTTTATTTGTATAGCTTTCTTTTATTTGCCATTTCGATTTAGTTGATTTAATCAGTGGTCGACGAAAACCTAACTAAAAATTCGCGACATCGATTTAAGTTGTGAGTCTTAAATAAAATGTTTTCATTGTTTTAGAAATCAAAGCAATAAGATTTAAACTAGCTAGTTGGACAAATGACAGAATAAGTGACATTCTCATGCTACGTACATACATATTGAACGTAAAATTTAAAATTTTATTTTAAAGCAATTTCAAGTTCTGACATTTAACTTTTGACAACATTATGTACCTTAATAGATATAAAATAGCAAGAGTACGATAACTTTTGCGCCAAGAAAAAATAGCGTTTTTGGCAGGCTCAAAAAAAGCATTTTGGGCGACTTTCTATTACCGCAGCACGAATTTCCTTCTTATTTTTACTGTTAGGTAGGGGTCTCAATATAACATGTTTTAATTATTAAGGCGAGGAAACCTTTAAGTCATAAAAAAAATATTTTCTTTTTCGGACTTAACGCTACTTTTTTGTATTTCGTTTTTTAAATCTAAAACAATTTTTTTTTGAATTTATAATACGGCGGCGTACTAAAAGCTAGGTATGTAAGGGCCCTTACAACACCCCATCAACCATTTTTGCGTGTTTTGTATGTGAAATAGTGAACTTAGAAAATTAATTTAAAATAGAAATAAATGTTTCCTCGCTCTAAAATTGCTATAATAATTATTTATTTCTAGCTGACAAGTGGGAACAAGATAAAATGATTAGACGACCGATTGGATCGCCCTAAGTCCCTCTAAAAGTTTTCAAAAATCGTCTTTTTTACTTTATCATTTAGGCAACAATTCAAGATTATGTGAAGTATTTCTGAAGGGAAACGGATATTCAGTCGCCTGAGCAAGATAAGAGGCTAATTGAAGATATCGATTACGATGGGTTTTAAAAACGTTTTGCATTTTAGAATCGCTTTTGTTTGTTTTAGAAAACTGTTCGAAGGTATATGTGGGATTGTGTTTCAGAGTGTACATGTTTTTGGATATCAGTATCAGAGCTTACTAGTGAGTCATGTATTTACACTTTGCTGGAAAGATACCTAAAAAGTTCTTAACCTATTTTCCTAAACCAAAGTTTTTCGTATTCTACGACTTTAAATCAACAAATATTTCAATCATAGTCTTAAAATTTTTAAATTTCGAAAGTTGAACACATATGCCTCACAAGGGAAAAAAGACAAATGTTTGCTCATAGTTGAAAACAACGACTGCTATAGTTCCCTTAATTATACTTTACCGCAAAACGTGGATTACTCGTCCGTTTTTTCGAATATATTTTTTGTTTATGTTTTAAATATGACTAGGTGGCGCTATCCCCTTAAATGAAAACAGTCTACTTTATCAAAACGGTAATCAATATTTACCATTATTATGATTATTTAGATGATCTTTAAACAATCTGCCAGTAAAATCTCTTACGAAACTTAAAAAGTAAACTTGATAAAATTTTGTTTAATAAATGCTAGCAATTAGAGTTCTTGATAATAATACAGTCATTTAAAAATCGATACATGACTGATAATGAGTAATTCACTAAAATAATTCGTTGAATGCAGATCGGTATTTGATTATTTTTCAGCAAAATAAGAACATTCGCTTAAATCTTTATAAGTCTG
This sequence comes from Eupeodes corollae, assembly GCF_945859685.1. Taxonomy (NCBI): domain Eukaryota; kingdom Metazoa; phylum Arthropoda; class Insecta; order Diptera; family Syrphidae; genus Eupeodes; species Eupeodes corollae. The sequence goes on from NC_079148.1 coordinate 84,253,736, forward strand.
CAGAATTTTGGCAGCAAAACTGGTAACGTTATGCAAAATTATTAAAACGAAAACATGAATCATTCAAGGTCAATAAACAACATTGCTTTAGACAAATCCTGTATGTGAAATTTGAAACCTAAATTAATCACTGTTATAATTAAAACATCTTTTCCTGGGGGTTAACTACCTAATATACAGTACATTTTTGTGAAACAATTAGTGCTACATTGATTTTAAGGGATCTTCTGGGTTTATAACGAAAACAAATTTTTAAAGTTAAAGTTTTGTGATCATCTAAACATTCTAAATATACTGATTCGAATGTTTTTACAAAAGCGATTCGCTTCATAGTACCTTTGTTTATGTTTCCTTCTTTGTCTCTTGCGATTTTGATACAAATAATAGAACTATCCTAAATCTGTGTTTAATACAACAAATTGTCCATCGATCATGCACTCTATAGTACATACTATCTTTTTTTCAAAAATGATTTTAGTTTTATGTTGTGCGTGTTTCACAGAACGTATTTATTTTTAGCCCACATCAAAACATGTTCATACATATGAACTACATACATGCATACATACATAATTTTTTATTAAACACAAAACAACTCATCTTTCTTACTTTGAATTTGCAAATAAATGCTTTAATTTTGTGGGCTTATTTTAGCCAATTCCGATTGTTTAGCACAAAATAAATGAGTAGACCAACTTCCATATTTTTGCCAATTCTGTATTGCAATCTAATTTTGATGAAACTGATTATAAGTAGTAACCAAAGTATGAGAGACTTTCATTCCGAATTTTGTTGAAACCCACTTAGCTGTTCACTTTATTCAGTTTAATATTTGAACCGATATGAAGGTAGTGCTTTTTATTAAAGAAGATTAAGTTGACCTTTTGGTTTTGGGAATGAGCATTAAGTAATTTGTTTTTATATTGCGATAATACTAACTTCTAACAAGATTATTGTTTACACATTATTATGTTAATGACATGATACCTGTATGTTGCTTATTTAATTAAATATTGAAGTTATACATTTTAAATAAACTTAAAGTTCGTTATTTTACCAATATTATAAGACTGGTATTGAATTGATAATTTATTGTAAATACTTTTTTTATATTTCTCCAATGACTTGATTGTATGTATAACAATGCATAAAGCAAGCGTAGGTTATCGCTACACAATTCCCAAAATACGTTCTTGTTTAATTTAAACCAGTTTATGTTTTTACAGTATGCAAACTGAACTGAATTCCCTAAAACATAACTTGAAGCAGAAATAAAAAATAGTTTTTTTTATCGAGAAAAAACGCACGTGTTCTTAACTAATAATATTAAAAATAATTTGTATATTGTTTTGCTTGTTGTCATAGAATAAATACACCTAGAAGCTTCAAATAATCAATTGATAAAGTTTAATTATTGAGATCGACGCAATGGTTACCACTGATTAGCGTGTCAAAAGTCCCATAAAATCCCCGTTTTGCTTTTTGTTCACACTGATTTAAAGGGAATAAGAGTAGGTGAAATTATGATCGTACTCTAATTTTGATTTATTTAAATGTACCTCTAGTAAAATAAAAATCAAAACGATTAAGAAATTGTAAGAAAAGTTGTAATCTTTTTTTATTGAATTGATTATGGTTTGTACAGCAGGTGAAAGAATGTTTTTTAGCGGTGAATAAATTGGTAGCGTAAAAGTAGAGTGCTCATAAAAGTTGATTAAGTATACCAAGAACAAAAAGAAGTCATGCCAAATATCAATCAATTAATAATTTGAGAATTAATCGAATTTGGATCAGCTAGAAGAATGTTGAATGGCAAACCCCAAGTTTGAATGTCCAGAGGTTCAAGTCACTTATATAGTCACTTATTTTTACTGGCCTCGATTGTTCTTTTGAATGAGGAGGTTCAGAATTCAACTGAATACTAAAACATAAATAACAAAATTAGCCTGACTTTCTTTGCCTCCAATTCCTCTAATTGGAATGTCGTTTCTTCGTTTTGGGTAACCTATTTTCTGAGATAAAGAGTTAGTAATGAAATTTGGTTGTGGACCTGAGTCCCAACATAGCACAACAAGGGATACGTGTACCGTTTGAACATAGAATATTAACGATTGCGGTGGCCAGATAAACATCACGACCTTTCAAAACGATTCCTAGCGATGACCCTCAACCACCCGACCAAAATGATTATCACATTTACAGCAAGCTGTGTTTTTTATGTCCTTCTTGGCCGTGGTACTTTTTGCACCGGCTTTGCTGCTTACACGATGAAAATAACGCTCTTTGTCGGCTACAGCTGCATCGTCAGCAAGTCGTTTTGAGGTTATGTCCTCCCTGTTGATTATAAGCGTTTTAGTTTTTTGATGGAACTGCTGAAGTGAAGTTTCTCTTAAACTCAATGAGCATTAGTTTAATGATGCTTGGAAGATTTACCAAGCAGTCGGAATTTGCTTTCCATTATCATCCTGTTAACGTTGGAGGTGGGGTTTACTTTTAGGTCTGCTGGGATATTTAGTTCTGGTAGCATGTTGAAGAGTTGCTTTGAAGCCCCTGCTAGGGGCCTGACTGCTGTTAGTCCTAGATCATCTTTTAGCTGTTTGGGCTGAGGATTAATTGGTATTGGTCCTATATCCCGTTTTTGCTGCTTGGGCTGAAAGTTGACTGCTGTGGTCTCTAGATCCTCTTTGACTGCTTTGGTCTCTTCTTCAGGCTCCTCAGATTTCTTAGAATCCGCATTACTAAATCTCTTAATGATGTCTCTCTTGTTCACTCACACACCTTTTTCACATATCTTTTGGTGAAATATTCATGCTGACGTGTTGCTTGCGGATAATTATCTCTTATCTCGCTGTCCACGTCATCAAAGGATTCCCGCAATGGTCTTTCTTTCCATTCCAACCAGCTCGTTATTGTTGGTTAATTTATTGATGGAAGGCTTTTAATTTGATTTTTCTTGTAACTGAGTTTATTCAAATTTAAATATCTTCTGTACTAAACTGTTTTATTAAGTCCCGTCAAGGTCGCCAATTGTTTACACAAATTAAGTTTTTAAAACAAAAAATAAAAATAATAATTGGAGTAACAAACAATTTTTATTTAATAAATTAAAGAGACAAGTGATCTTTTGTGAATTACAAAAAGTAGTAATATAATATAATATAAAATAATATAATATAAAATAAATATTAAATACTAGCACGTGAAGCAAAATATTGAACTTTTATTAAAGATCATATTTCGTCTGGTCTCACGCTGCTGAGGGAGTTGGGTGGAATATGAGTTGTGGGAAAGGTACAAATTTGGATAATAAAAATAGAATACAAAATAGTATATGGGAAATAATAAAAGCATCATTTCCCATCGTGCCAGCATTTATTTAAAATGTATGTGATAATATATGGTCGGGTGTTTTTGTGTTACTTAACAAATACATTTTTAGTATGATATTGATTTAAGTGAAATTAAGAAATATTGGTGAGAAATTAAGTAAAAACTGTTGCAATTAAAAAGCATAACGTTTCCCTGAAACGTAAAAAATAGAAAATCTTTCAACCAACAAAATAAGTTGAAATTACGTTTCATTTCCAAAATAGCTCAAAACAGTTTAAAAAATGAATTCACCTTTTGATCACTGCGTTGACACTTGTATGTAATATAAGTAGGCTTGTAAGTCATATGTCGTTTTAAAGTCTTCTGTTTGTTGTTCGTAAAGTACGTATAAGTACTATTTAATTCTATTATACAAAATATTAAGTAGAAGTTTTGTTGAAAAAAAGCAAAATAATCGTGATGGAATTTATTCTTCAAAATTAAATGTATGTAGACACATACACATAAAATAATTTTTATTTTGTTTACCGTAAATTTAAATTATTAGCCTAATGTCTACAAATATTCACTAAGTTTCGCGTGACTTGCCTAAAAAGATTAAATAAGCAAATGTTCTTGTAGTCATAATTTTAATTTCTTAGTTTTTCCCTTTTCAAGAAAAATACTCGTACGTATTAAAAACTTATAAAACAAAAGCATTTTAAATGATGCAATATTTACCGGCAACTTCACTATACCAACAGTGGACCTTCTCTTTTTTAATTTCATATACTAGTATAGGCCACGTCGCATTGCTCTGCCTTTTCCTTCACCGACTTATTAGCATTAATCAAAGAAACTCTAGCTATGTTTCATCTTAATAAAAATACAAACAAAAATAAAAATAGGTACAAACATACTCAAAAAGATGGACGAAATATTTTATTTAAATTTTTTTCTGTTATAAACAACAACAAAGTGCTATTTTAATAGTATTTAAATATGAGAGTAACGAATATGCGCACGAGTATACAGAAGAAAACATATACATACATACATCAAAATATTTTTTTTAATAATGTGAACGTATTTTTAATAAAGATTCCCAAAATAGCTTATAATATAATTCAGAGAAACTTTGCAAAGACAAGCCCCTCCTGAACAGGCTCGCTAAATTTAGTTTTGCAATATCTCAATTTGATCAGGCTTGCCAGATTGCGCGGTATATCGCGTAAATTTAGTTTTGTAATATCTTAATTTTGTTGCGATATTTTTTTTATTTTCAAAAAAGTATCAAAAGCGTATATAACATATTCAATGGAAGATAAGAAGAAATATCGTCGTACATTAAAACCTTTGCCAATAATTTATTAATTAATACATATTTTTTTTTTCAAATTGGAATATTATATATTTATTTTCCTGCCTTAATAATTTATGACCTTTTTTTTGAAAATAAAATTAGTTTTTTTTTTACCAAAGATGTAATTGGCGTTTTTGCGGTACTTTTAATTTTGCGAAATAAGCTCAAGAATTCCGGCAAGCCTGCCCCTGGTTCGTTTTTTGAGTTTGTGTTTGTTTATCAATATTTACTTTTTTAACATTATCACATCAATTAAAAATTATTTCTCGTCGTTAATAGCTCTAAATCTCTTTTAACGGAGCAAAAATGTTTCTTTTCACTAATGGTAAGTTTGATACAGTGAGTGACTGGATGATTTGTTAAGTCCGTAGTCATCGTTAACTCAGTAACTTATGACGCATACTAAAAATTTTTCAATCTGGCTTTTAATCATGGCTTGTGAAAAAATACTATAAAGGTACATTATGTATGGTATAAGTATGTTTTGCTGCAGATTTGTTAGTATGTACCGGTTCTATCTTTGGAATACGTATTTGTTTTACTGAGAATTTTGTATTACTGTATTACTTTTATTGGATTTTTATAATACAAAAACAGATTTCATCAACTATGTAATTCTATAAATAGTAGATACTACGCATAAGGAGAGAAAATAAACAACCAATTTATAAGGTGCTTGGGTGTTGCAAATGCAATCGGTAGGTTTTAAATCTGTAAATGGTGACGTCAAATTGAGTTAGATCGTTAATAACACCGCGCGAGTCTCACGTAACTTTTTTTTGAACGGAACATTTTTCTAATATTTTGTTTTAATAGTAAGCGCACAATCAAGGGGATATTACTAGGTACTCTTAATATATAAAGACACAGAGTGAGCACTGGGAAAGGGAGAGAGGGGTCGAATGCAGACTTATTGCCAGGACTTTCTATATCAGAATTTTAGTGTAAACATTAAAAATTACAACTTTTTCATATTTTTTACTTTAAAATAAAGAAAAAAATTCCAAATAATTGAATTTTCATAACCCTTTTGAAATTAGAAAATTTCGAAAAAAATGTATTCATAAGTGATAACTTTCTTACCATTATAGTTAACCATGGCTAACACACCTTATGACCAAATGCTTAAGTAGCAATTGAGTTGTAAAATAAAGGAGTGGGACTTGGTGGAAAAAAGTTATACACTTAAAAAAAAACAATTTTACAAACAAATATGTGACCATTGATGGCTTAAGAAAAACTTTGTAGATAAATTCAATGGCATGGAATGAAAGTTGTACCTATGTATATCAGAAAACCGTATTACATAGTAAATACTTCAGCATTATGTTGCACAGTCTTAGCTTTGTTGTTATTACGTCATTGTCGTTAAATTTCCAAAAAAATATTTCGAACACCCCATAAATTCTTAACAAATTAGGCAGTTTCACTCAATTTTTTTTTTACTATTATTGAAACGTATGTTGATTTGACATGTACAACGATGATGATTATACATTCCTTTGCAACAGAAAATTCGTACAGCAATGCAATTAGTTTTAAATTTTTTTATTTATTTTAATAATCTTTTTGAGTTCAAAAAATAACAAAAACGAAAACCATTTCTCTACGAATCAGGATGACAGTATTTAGCAATGAAAATCATATTTTTTTACATTCAAAAACAAAATAAAATGATATGCATAACATGAACAAAGTGTTTCATTTTCAAAGGTTTTTTTTATTTTCCCTTGTTAAAATTTAAATTCATCGTTTGACACCAGTGCGTAAATGGTTAATTTTTATTTTTAATGTTGAAGACAATATTTGATTGATGGTGTGCTATCTTTTTTGATTGTACGCTAATTAAAAATTAACAATTATCACATTTGTTTGTGTTCTAGTCTCGTAAAGAAAAAGTATTTCATTAACCTGATTTTATTTGATGCCGTTCACAAATGTTTGGACTAAAGAGATAGTAAATCTTTTTTGGACATTTTAAGATCTGAACATTGCTATCATGCACAACATGTGATTTTTCAGAAATAGAGCTTCTCGAAATAGACATACAACTGCAAGTCCCCTCTCCATGCATTAAGCTGTTGGTCATCCAAATTAGTTTTTTAGATATCATCAATTCTAAGTTAAAGTTTTTTTGAATCCTAATCATGCTGAAGTTCAAATATAAACATAAACGAGTCAACCTTAAGTATTAATGATAAAAAATGTCATAAGTTGCTAAGTCTATATTGTATGGGAGGCGGCGGTCAAAGTACTTACCTCATCGAGTCAATGGAAAATTTGGGCATTAAGGAATGGTAAATGACACGAAGATTACGAAATCGCTGGTCGGACAGACTTTTTCCGGGCCTATTGGCCGCAAAATGGTCACTTTCGGTTGCGTTTTTTGGTGTTGGGGTATACCATCAGGTCAATGAAAATTTAAATAGTAGTTGGTAGAGATATGGTGGTAGATTTAAAATCATTTGGTCGGACAGACACAATCCGGGACCAATCCTTTGTCCGACCATTTCAAAAAACGGTATTTTTGGTGTTGACCTACCTCATCGGGTCAATGGACAAATGAAAGCTTGAACCGTCCACTTTAAGAATCTACTGGTCGGACAAACTTTTCATGGGCCAAACATACGTCCTACCGCTTTTTCCCCAAAAAAATGCTATTATTTTTTTCATCTTTTTTCATCCCAATATCAAAAAATTTTAAGTCAAATAAATATAAAATTTGTATCAGATCAAAGTTGACCTTGTCACCTAAATAAATTTTATAAAAAAAGTTAAAAAAAATACAAAAAGCCGTAACAAAATCTATTGATCATTTTTTTCAGGAAATTATATTTTTTTTATAAATTAAATAAATGACATACTTACCGACAAACCAGTAACTCCAATTAAAATGCAATCATGTTTCTGTACTTAATATTGCAGCCACTATCTAATAAAATTATATTATATATTATATTATAATAAATCAATGAATCTTTGCAAATAAAAATTAATGCTATAATGAAAGATTTAATTTGGGCAGTATCACTATCCAAAATTCCTGAATTACCAATGTTGATAGGATTTAATAGTAAGGCAATGATAGATAATAGTGAGAGTCAAGTCATAGATTACTTACCACAAATTCATTTGTCACCCACATCCTATACCGTTGTTTTTGAAACTCTTAATCAGGCTCATGGAATTTGTAACGAATGCAATCAAAAAGAAATCATTTTGACTTATGACTTAGCTCTTGCGAAAATGGCAATGCAAATTAAAATATTTTATATAATTTTAATAATATTTTCATTAATTTAGATGCATTTCATATTCAAATGGCTTTTTTTTAAAACACTTGGAAAATGTATTGATGGTTCTTTAATAGTCGATATATAAGTACAATCTGAAGTTTTGGCTGAACTATCAGTAAACGGATTTATTGATATTAATAGATGTAAAAGAATCCATCCTTCCCTTGATTTACAACACTTTTTTTAAAGCCCATTGCAACCAAATGAGATCCCTAATTTAAGCCCATTGCTCAATGATATTTTTACTAAATACAGAGCGTATAAAGATCTCAAACTTAAAGGAGATCTTGGTAATACTCTTCGGTCTTTCATGCAATATACTCGTATATTGTATAGTAGTATAAGAACGAGTGATTTCAAATTGTATATGGATTCTATTTTCGAACTTTCCAATTTGTTTTTTGTGTTTAAACAACCTAAATAGGAATGGTGGATATTAAAATATAATTGTAATTAAGTTGAATTAAAAATACAAAATTCTAATTCAATAAACGAATTCAGGCGGTTGCTTTTGGTATAAGGCGTACAGCAAAAAGTTTTGCTGGGTCACCAGTTGACCTAACTCTGGAACAAACCATTAATGCGGATGATGCTAACTTGTTGACTGGTGTTTTCAAATTCAATATCAGAAAGACAACGCTGGGTACTAAGTCATAACCTAGGAACAAAAATTATTTCCAAAATGTTAACTTAATTCATTGATGATATTATTAATGTTGATGATATTATTTTAAAAGACAATGAAGGAGAAGAACAATTGGAATATTTGATTGAGGAAGATTCTGATGAAGACGATATTTTTAATTTTGTATTATTCAAATTGTCGTTGAATAATTACTGGGATATAATATGCAAAGTTTATTTTTTTTATTCTATGTATTGATATGTGACATAATGTTTATTTTTTATCTTTTTTGAAAAAATGAATTCATCTAATATTTGAAAATTTAATGCATATACCCTATATAGACATATCTGTAACATTCAATTGATAATTTGGATTAACTCCTTGGAAGTATGTAGATAGTTCGTCGGGAAGTATGTCATTTATTTAATTTATAAAAAAATATAATTTCCTGAAAAAAAAACGATCAATAGATTTTGTTACGGCTTTTTGTATTTTTTTTTTTAACTTTTTTATATAATTTATTTAGGTGGCAATGTTAATCATAACGTCTCGTAAACCTAAAAATATAAAACAAAAATGAATGTATTGTTAGCTGTTGCCCAGGTCAATATTCTATTTTAATATATTAAAAGCATTATTATGCTTTATTGTTCCTCCTTTAACTATTAATTAATACATATTAAAATTATATTTTCAATACAGAAATAAAATATTCTAGGTTATCTATGGCTCAACCATAACGCATAACTAAAGGGTTTGCATTAACTCTGTTTTCATTGTACGTACATATATTTAAAACCAGTCTTAAGGTTACAAAGTAATGCAAATAAATTCCATAAAAGGAAAACATTAATTCTGAAACATTAACTTACTTATAAACTCATTCTTAAAATTTAAGCGGAATTAAAATGACAGCAATGCATATACTCAGTAAATAAAACTTCAAACGCATACAAATAAACTCTTTTCCCATAGATCTAAACAAAAACTGTTCAGCGTCACTCAAACTAAAAACTAAATTATTGAGCAAGGTACGAAGCAAAGTAAACCCCATAAGGTCAACGTATGGATCAAGTTAATCCCACAAACTCAAGTTTTTTCAATGCTACACTGATCTTTATATGTTGGAATGTAAATAATATAGGAAACTAAAAGTGCAAATTAAATAATTAAATATAACATAAATATTACTTTAGATCGGAAGTAAAGAAATGGCAATACTTGTGTAGGCATAATTGCAAACAATCGATTAATTTTAAGTGATTGTTTTCATATCTGATTTAAAATGTATATTTCCATTTGAAGTTCAACCATTCTCTTAAAAAAAACTTGGTTATAAGCAAAAAAGAAAAGAACTTCAATGTCTGTTCATAGTTGACAATAGGTTAAAATCGTCTATTTCACAAAATATTTCAAGGTTGATTGATGATTCAATTATTATTTCGCATACGCGATGTCATTACCTTAATTTTCGTATCTTTGACTGTTTATTATTATTTTAAGTGAAAAAATATAAAAGACGATATATATTTTATTATTCCGTATTTCTTATTTCTAGTTGATGTCTTTAAAACAGGGTTAACATGCTTGTACTTTCTAGTTATGTACGATTAAAAACAAGAACTTACAATACAAATTTTTTACATCTACTTCAATTCATAACAATGCATTTCTTTTGTATTCTTAAATTTAGTTATTTCAGTAATAAGGACAACTTCACAGGCTTACTGCTTTGATTGAGCCCAAAACATTTACATTTCAGTTGCCCTAAGCTCGTTTGTTCAATTGAATTTATTTGTTTAAAAGTATGGGGTACATTGTAATCAGACAATGACGTAAAATAAAGAAGGCTTCGGAGATTCTATAGATTGTTTTGTATTTTCAGAAATGAAGCCAAGTCGGCTTTTAGTTATCAGGATAAATCGACGTATTTCATGGCCGTTTTTTTACTATTTTAAGGTTGTATTTCATTCAACTTCAAACTACTAACATATGTAAAGGTCTACTGGCTTTCTTTACTTATCCATAATTTACAACTAATTATCTGGTCCCATTTGGACATTTTAAGTCAAAATTTAAGAAATTAATTTAAACTCGAATTCCTCATGCCATCCAAAAAATTAAAATACAAACAAAATTATGATATAGTGGATTTCCGAGTTTTTTTGTTGTTAGTTGTATACGACCATCTTAGTTTTTATTATCAACAAAAGTTACCTCCATTAAGTTCAAATATAAATTATGGCTTGGTTCTCCTATTTTACCAATGTGGTTTGCTGAAAAAAAATTACACACCCGATAAATAAATCAAAGTTTTTATTTGGACATGACACGCAAATCTTTGAAGCTAAAAATTATTTTCCGTGATTGCCTTGCCTTTGTACAAATGAAAAGCAAAAGTATTTACTCATTTTTAACCTGATACACTAAAATTCATTAATTTTTTTTCAAACAAAGTGAAAATTAATCTTTAAAAAGCTTAGGATGAATTTTGCTAATTTTTTTTTTGTATAAAGAAAAACCGAACTGACAGTTTTTAACAAAAAATAATAATAAAAGTTCGTAAAAATTGATTTTCGACTCAAATATCTTTTCATCCATAAATTATTTGAATTTAATAATTTGTTTTCTATCATTTAAAAAAATCAATGGAAGAAGAGACTAATAACAGTTATGTTTTAGAAAGTTTTAAAGAAAAGCACTAAGTGTTTTCTTATGGTTTGTAATTATATTTATGCACGTATAAATGGATTTATAAATTCATCTTTCTTAGGTCCTATTTTTATTTTATTTAAAAGAGTTTTTATAGATAAAAATAATTTTCGTTTAACATTAATTTTCAAATAAAATAAAATATTTATTTATACATTATGCACAGATATAGCTAAATGTTTTTTTTTTATAATCAATTTTATTTTGTTTTAATGTATTTGTATTTGTCATTACATGTAAACAGGTGACATTCAATTTTTTTGTGAAAATAATTATAAGTACTCGAGATTTGTGCTCTAAACTAGACTCTTAAAGAATGACTACGAAAAATTATCCATAATTTTAGTTTGTTTTTATGTTATGTATAGTGGTACGAAAGAATTGTGTTCTGGATGGAACTCACCACATTTTATTTATGTTTTTTCTATAATATTAAATTATCACAAACTCTTTCTTTGTAAAAGTCATAAGAAATAGTTTACAACGCTTAAACTTAAAAAAAAAAAGATTTCTTAATAAAAATAAACAAATAATTTAGTTACTCTAAATCTTGTAAAATAGAATCTTAAGTCAGAGCTGCTGCTGTTCCATTAAGACAAATATCAAAATAAAGAACTCTTAAGTCCGCCCCTGTTTTGTTTCTCTTTAATTTGAGCGAGCTTATTAGGTAAGAATGGTTAAGTTTAGTTTAGTTTATTTTCAAAAATATCAAAAATACTTCGTTAAGAGAAAAATATACATGTAGCTAAGTTAGCAAATTTTTTGTTTTTAATTATTTTTGAACACAAAATAATGAACATTGTTAAACTACAGATGCTCTTTTAGACAAACTCAACTACAAATAATATTCATAATATTTTAAATACTTTAGTAAAGTAAAATTTATTTAAAGTAGTTAAATAGTTACCCTTAGTCAAATAATGGCGTTACAACGATATTAGTAATATCATAAAACTTACTTTCAAGAAAATATAGAAATATAGACTGTCAATATCTATTTATTGACACAAATGTTATTATTTTAAAAATATCTACTCATTTTTTACTTTCTTTAAATCTATACATTTAATGTCGACAGCTAAATAAATACAAATGTGATAGCTTGGCATTTGAACATGTGCTCAGTCCCACATCCATCAGTAACTTCGAAAAAATAAAAATCCAACCAGGCATATTCAATGTTATTTGTAAGTCAATCTAAAATAGTAAATTTAGTTCGTGTGCACGCGAGGAGAATTCACTATTATCCACTCATGGTAAACCATGGTTTTTAGTTTTGTTTCCTCTAAAAGAACTTCGCACTTATATAAGAGCTGGAAAAATCCCTTTGAAATAACCACCAAATATAAAATTTATATGTGACACACAGACAACAAACAAAAATAGAATTTTCTGCAGAATTATTTTTGCGTTTTTTCTTCATTTTATAAATGCATTTTGAAGATAAAAATAGCTCTGGCCACCGTTGAGCTGAATGACGAAATGATTGTGTTTTTATCTAGCAGTAAAAATTGGTGATCAGTGCTGTCAATGTGAGTATTATCGTGTGGCTTTTTTGTCATCTATAAAATAAAAATAAAGCCAATTCCCCAGATGACCAAACAATGAGTATACTTAGAAAGGATTCAAAAATAAATTTTTCTTCCTACCATGGTACGAATGTCCAAAGTCGCTCCGAACTCCTTGGAAATTAATTATTTAATCGGTATAAATGATTAAAACCATTTTTTTTATTATATGACACGATAGACAAACTATACCCTTCACCGAGCCGTTTTACTCTTAGTAAAGATGTAATTCATATTAATCTACTATATAATACATGTACAAATTTAACATTACTTTGGTCAAATGTTGTGCAGTTTAATTGTTACTGTTTTGTTTGAATGACGTTACGTTAATGTTAATTAATAAATCACAAAGCAGCAAAACAGATTTTTTTTTTATCAAATCTGCTGTTATTTTTTTGACATTGCAATGTTAATACCGTTAATTATCAATAATACGCAAACAAAATATTGCAAACAAAAATCCTAGCGACAACCCTATCGATAAATCTATCTAGCGCCGCACCCCCATTTTTATATCAAAGAAAGTAATTTTAGCTGTCCCACTATAAGAACACGCTAAAAACAACGCACCACTTTCATTTAATTCAGTTCATTTGGTTCATTTTAAGCGAAAAGGCAGACACATTTTTGTTTTGTGCAACAGCGTAAAATAATTAAAAACAAAGATCTAATATAACTGATTACATGGCTCCTCAGATGTTGGTTCACACAAGTTTTTATACCACTGACAATAAAATTTAAAAAAAAAACTAACACAAATGTTTCTTTTTTTTGCTTGTTTTAGCAATTACTATATTGTAATGTGTAATGCTTGAAAAAAGGGAAATTTATCGCAAGTGGAAAAAAATAAGGAATAGTAGTATAATTTTAATTAAGTCAAAAAAGTTACTATTACTATACATAAACAAAAAAAAATAATAATATAAATACAAATTTAAAACAAGACCAAGTGCATGAAAACAATTCTGATGGAAACAACACCAGCACTAACGGTACCAATTAGAATTCCCTTGAGCGAGAACTTCTCCTCATCTACTATTGGTCAACCGCAATTCGGCTGCTCCGCCGACAGTGGGGTCATTACCAGAAAAACATCTAGCCAAAGTCTACACACTCGTAGCACATCCGGATCATTGAGTTTACGACCACAAAGATGCAGTACTCTAAGATTGCCCTATAAACTTCTGTCACAAGACAGTGGCATTGATAGCGTTGCTGATGTTAATTGTGGTGGCAGTGAGAACGATTTAAAATGTCGAACAGGGCGATCATCAACAGTGTCGTCATCAACAGAATCCCTAGGAACGAGTCCCTCGTCAGGGACTTCTTCAGGCAAGGTGTCAGAATGCATAAGCAGTATTCTTCCTGTAGATTTAGAATTGCTGCCACCTGTAAAGGAAGGATATGTAACTGGGGAAGGCACCATCGATGCAGTCAGAGCTGCTGCTGTTCCATTAAGACAAATATCAAAATTAAGGACGAATACGATCACTGCAGCAGTAGTTGTGGAGGATAAAATTGATGAAGTCGTCCTGGAGGACGACGATACGAACTTTGACACTTTTACTAATAATTGTTTGAAAGATAAGCAAGTAGCCACCGCTGCTGATAAACTAGTTCAGTCGCAGACGGTTCGTGATGGCTACCAAAAGGCCGATGACATTGATCTGTTCTTTCCGATTTTTAAGAACGCTGATGAGCCTTTTATCAATGCGAAATTGATCAATAAAAAAGATGGCTTACAAGATACAATGTACTATTTGGATGAATTTGGCAGTCCGAAATTGCGGGAGAAATACGCACGTAAAGAGCGCCAAAAGGCGTTAAGAAAACAAAAGAAAAAGAAGACTAATAAATTAGCTTCTAAGAGTAATAACAAAGTTCCTTGTGTTGTTGTTGTAACAACCGATAATGGCGAAGAGAATCTTCATGTAGAAGTTCAAGAAGAAGATGAAGAAAAACTAAATTGTGATAATAGACAGTTAAGTGAAAGTAGTTTTAGGAGTAGAATATTTAAGGACGAAGGAGACGATGAAGCTGAAGACAGTGACAATAATAATTGTGATGAATCAGGGAAGTTGACGAACAGTAACAAAACACCATCTTGTGTTAGTTGGACAAAAGTCTTTTCCAAGTTTCGTAATATTTTGGGTAGGTTTGTAATTTTGCAATAATAATGCTCAGAAACTTAAATTTGTATTATATTTGATTTTCTATTTATTATTTATTTATTTCTATTACAGCAATTATTGTAGTCAGAATTCTCTACGACATTGTTACCGAATTTCGAATTCAATAGTTGTTGCAATAAAAATATTTCCAGAAATAAAAGTTATTTTAATGTTTTTTTTTTATAAATTCTTGTTTTTCAGGTAAGTGTGCAACCGGTAATGACAGTTCACTTATTTTACAAACGGACCAAGGTAAGACGCAAGAGTTATGCATTATACAAATCATATTGATAACATAAATTTAAAATGAACAAATAATAAATAGATCTATTGGAATACTAGGAATGGTCCTGCAAATTGTATTAAAAGAATGCAATTGAAAAAAATGTTGCCCGACTATTCATGTCTTTAAATACATTATGTTTCTGAAACGCATATATGAGAAATCTTATAGGGTCAACTTCCGCTCAGTTTGATTGGTGAATTTTTGAATTTCGACTTATGTTTATGATGTAGTTAAATTTAGAATAAAAAAGACGCATGCTATTAATTAATTATTTGCGACAAATTAAAATTTCAAATACAAATTTAAAATCTCGTCAACTAGATTTTCCTAGTTTTCGACAGTTTTAAAATAAATTCCTTCGCTATAGTCCTATTTCAAGTCAATTGGGACACTAACCTCCCATTTTCTTCTATGATAAAAATGATATGGAAAAAATTTGCCAAAATACAAGAGTGACAATGTACGAAGAGAAACTTCCATAAATATACACAATCTATTGTTTTCAAGAATTCAGAACTTTAAATTATTTTTGAAGGAGAATTTATAAAACTGTGCCCTGCCCGAAATTGTTTGACGGGATTTTTCCTTTTACTAGGAATTGACAAATTCTTGTTGTCTTAACAAGAACTTTATTAAATTAGTCGTTTAGATTCGGCACAAAAATTAACAATACTCGCATACAGAACTGGTCACTAAGCCCTGATGCTCTACGATCAGTTAGTGCAACAACCTAATTTATGTGAATAGAAAACCGTCTTTTAATTGTTGAAATATTTTAGAAATGACGGCTTTGTCCGATCCTAGTTTTGTTCAAATAAATAAAATAATTGAATACATATACATACATAACATATACTTTCATATATACTCTAAAAATGCTTTACCATATTGAAAAACAACATAAAATACAAGAGGAACTAAGAATTTTTATTTCGCAATATTGCAAATATTAAATTTAGTTTTTTTTTATGCAAACATATCACTTTGCTATAACTAAATTGTGTAGAAAAAATTAAGATTTAAATATTTAGTTTTTGTTTTTTACTAATAGCTTTTTATTTTTATAAAAGATAACATTTCCAATATAACATTTCGACTCTATGAAAATTTTAATAATAATAAAAAAAACAACGGGAGTAACCTATGGCTACCATAACATAAACATCATTGCTTATTTCATCCTTAATTAGTTTCTTCACTTCATATTAATCTAGATTTTAAACAAACCCTTCGTACATGTATACTGCTTCAATTGTTTTTTTTTCTTTTGTATAATAATAAACTAACCGGTCGTACTATGGCTGATAATTATTAATACGATATTATAGTACTTTTATTATTTCTCTATTTCATTCAAAAGAACATTTTTTTTAAATTTGAAAATCAATAATATGAAGTTATTGCAGTATTGCCGTCTGCCAGATAAAAAACTAAATATTAAAATAAGTAATTTATTTTTGTATTACAAAATCAAAGTTATTTAAAGATCCTATAATAATAATGGATTTTAACAATGAACATTATTGCGTTATTTAAATTCGAATTACAAGTTTTTATACAAATTTGTTAATAAATGTGTAAACGGTGATTTTTTAAGAGCTTGAGAACTTTTTAAAAAAAAAAAAACGCATAAAATTTTCAAAATCTCATCGATTCTTTATTTGAAACGTTAGATTGGTCCATGACATTTACTTTTTGAAGATAATTTCATTTAAATGTTGACCGCGGCTGCATCTTAGGTGGTCCATTCGGAAAGTCCAATTTTGGGTAACTTTTTCGAGCATTTCGGCCGGAATAGCCCGAATTTCTTCGGAAATGTTGTCTTCCAAAGCTGGAATAGTTGCTGGCTTATTTGTGTAGACTTTAGACTTGACGTAGCCTCACAAAAAATAGTCTAAAGGCGTCAAATCGCATGATCTTGGTGGCCAACTTACCGGTCCATTCCTTGAGATGAATTGTTCTCCGAAGTTTTCCCTCAAAATGGCCATAGAATCGCGAGCTGTGTGGCATGTAGCGCCATCTTGTTGAAACCACATGTCAACCAAGTTCAGTTCTTCCATTTTTGGCAACAAAAAGTTTGTTAGCATTGAACGATAGCGATCGCCATTCACCGTAACGTTGCGTCCAACAGCGTCTTTGAAAAAATTCGGTCCAATGATTCCACCAGCGTACAAACCACACCAAACAGTGCATTTTTCGGGATGCATGGGCAGTTCTTGAACGGCTTCTGGTTGCTCTTCACTCCAAATGCGGCAATTTTGCTTATTTACGTAGCCATTCAACCAGAAATGAGCCTCATCGCTGAACAAAATTTGTCGATAAAAAAGCGGATTTTCTGCCAACTTTTCTAGGGCCCATTCACTGAAAATTCGACGTTGTGGCAGATCGTTCGGCTTCAGTTCTTGCACGAGCTGTATTTTATACGGTTTTACACCAAGATCTTTGCGTAAAATCTTCCATGTGGTCGAATAACACAAACCCAATTGCTGCGAACGGCGACGAATCGACATTTCACGGTCTTCAGCAACACTCTCAGAAACAGACGCAATATTCTCTTCTGTACGCACTGTACGCATTCGTGTGGTTGGTTTAATGTCCAATAAAGTAATCTGAGTGCAAAACTTGGTCACAATCGCATTAATTGTTTGCTCACTTGGTCGATTATGTAGACCATAAATCGGACGTAAAGCGCGAAACACATTTCGAACCGAACACTGATTTTGGTAATAAAATTCAATGATTTGCAAGCGTTGCTCGTTAGTAAGTCTATTCATGATGAAATGTCAAAGCATACTGAGCATCTTTTTCTTTGACACCATGTCTGAAATCCCGCGTGATCTGTCAAATACTAATGCATGAAAATCCTAACCTCAAAAAAATCACCCTTTATAAGGGAATATCTTGACCGATGTGGAATATAGTTCAAATTTAATATTTTAACTCTATCACGGAAAATCTTGCCTATAGTTCATTATTGAAATAATTTATGTATTACTTAGGCTTATGTTTTTATTAACTTTTTTGTTGGTGGTGATTAAGTTGGTTAGATGTTAAAGATATGTATTTTGATGTTAATTATGTGATAAATTCTGTAAGTTCTAGAAACACATTATGCAACCGCGCAAGTTGAAGACCTAAATGGAGACTTTGAAGATAAGAGCTTTGTTTTCTCACCAATCTTGTTAGAAATTCTGCATGTATTCCCTAGTACGAATTTCGAAACCGACATAATAATAATCTTTTGAAAATGGCGACGTATCAACTAAAATTCATTGAGGATAAGCTAATGGTTGCTTAGAAAATCTTATATTTAAAACCTAAGTCTATGGTAGGCTACATAATATAGAGATCCACTCTAACTTTTTTACTCTTATGTTAAGCATGGTTGTTAACTACCATTAACAGACATCAGTACTCCCAAACATTTAAGTTCATGTACTATTTCAATAGGATGGTTGCTAAGGAACCACCGTTCTTCTCTTAATATTTTACAACTCCAAGCTTCAAATACCATAATTTTTGTTTTATTTGAATTTATTTTAAAGACTCATACAGCACGCTTAGTGCCTATTTGTTTAAAGTTGAAGAGAAGATGAGTTAACCGCCCCCATAACCAAGTTATCCGTTATTTTTATTTAAAAATTAAAAAGACACTTAACCAGGTTAACTATCAGAAATATCATCTGTAGCATTGTGAAACCTATTTTGATGTGTTTGACCCACCCCACACTGTCACATGAGTTTGATACAAAATTTGTTCGTTGATATTTAGATACTTTCTAGATATTTCAAGTGAGGTCATTTTATAGTTAAGTGCGACTCGATTGAAGGTATGAAATGCAGCTTTTAATTCCATGCAGCAATCATACATTTTCTTTTTCTTTTAGATACATTTTAAAACTAATTAATATTGAAATTCTTCTATAATTTGATGTAAAATAGCATCTCCCTTCTTTAATTTAATAGCTTTATTAAAACTCGTGGGAATGCAAGCGTTATGGTATAAGGTGTTAAGAAAAGAAATAAAATATTGTTTTTAATCTAAAAATAAGTTTTTTTTGAAACTCCACGGGAATGCCATCACCTTATTATTATATTTATATTCATAAAATTGATACTTAAATAACTACTCTAAGCAGTGAGTGATATTTTTTTTAACTTTGTCCGACTATTCAAGATTATGTATTATATTTATTATATAAAAAAAACGTTTTCTAAAATTGATTCTTGAATAATCCATATTATATTTAAAAACTATAAATATTTTCCTGTTTTTGTTTTCGCATTTGTTATTTAAAAAACAATGAACCTACTGAAAACAAAACTAATTTGTATGTAAACTAGTTTAAGTACATACGATTATTCAATGGAAACGATACTTATAACACTAATATTTCAAATAGTTTAACATGTCTAAATACAAATTTATTTAAATTATACCTGTCGTCACTGTTTTTCGCAACGTTGTCTTTGTATTTCATATATTTTTTAAAATAAAAAAAAAACCTAAACGCTTGTGTAAATCATTGTATATTCAGTTTTCTTTATCTATCTTTGAGTATAATTTAATAAAGGAATGACGTGATTGATAACCTTTAACTTTCGACGCTGCTGTAATCTAATCAGGATTATTCACTGTAAAATATTCGGAAAATTTTAGATTTTTGTTTACACATAAATTAGTAGATATGTGTATATTGCAATAAATAAACAAACAAGAATAAAGTGTATAATATTTTTTGCAAAGAATATTTTGTTTACTATATAATATTTTGTATTTATTGTCGGTTCATTTATTTATAATGACGTTGTTGCCATCGACTTATAGTGAAACGCAATGTTTCTATTAATATTTTTGACATTTCTTGAGTTAAGAATTTAAAAATTTCTGTGAGAACTCTTTCATGCACACACAATGTTGCCCACAAAAAATAATCTTAAGGGTTAAAATATGGAGCCTTGGAAGCTTCCTAAGGAACTTTTTTGGTGGCATAACTTTGTTTGTCTCAGCTAAATCCTGTAGAAGAATCCATCTATCTTCATTGAAAAGGGTATTTCTGAAACTCTTAATCGAACCTTCTGACACATCTCTATGACACAACTCCTCACATTCATTCCCAATAATGGCGAGATTAAACACTTTAAAGTGAGATTTTTCAATCAAACCATTACAGAAAGGTGGTGATGATTATGTTACCCTTAGAACAACAGTTTTTTGATTGATTTCATGATGTAACATACATTGTTTTCTTTTCAAAAATGATCTTTTAATTCAAAAACAATTATTTTATGATCGCGTGTCACAGTAAAAGCCCTTTGACTCTGCACAATAACTTTGTATAGTCAAAGCATTAACAAATGATCTGTAGAGCGTCAATGGCCATTTGTGTGACCAAGAATATGACCAAGACATTGGTAACTCCTGGGTAAGGCAAACAAATTAATGGCAAATCAATGTTTGTTATTTTTGAAAAGTAAGCAAGAATTTGAAATTGAAACAATATGCATATTATTATTATCATTCTTTTTTATTGTTTTGTTTTTAACATCTTTACTGATTTAAAACAGAGTTGCAAAAATTCCAATGTCATTTCAATGCATTTCTCATTATTTTTTTAATGGATATTGTTCTTTGACTGAAATAAAATATACAATGCTAATTGTACATCTATGAACTACCCATTCAAAAATTTAATTTATTGGTATCAATATTAAACTTCAAATTTAAAATTATTTTATTGCAAGTTTTATTGAATTTGTAAATAAATGTTATTTTATTGTAAGTTTAATTGAATTCAAATAAAAAATATAAAGATTGACTGATATGAACCACAGCTCACTGAATGACGGTCAACAGCTGTTTGTAAACAAAATTTCAACAGCGCCAGCGATGTAACCGTTGCGACATCTGTAGTCTTAGCTTCAGTGAAACATGGCGATGGTGCGAAACAAATTTGAATTTAAGAATTTATTTTACAAAAATAGGAATTATAATATTTAATATTTGTTGTTTCTTTTTGTTATAATTGCGTGATAACCGTAAGTCATAACATTAATCGGTTTTAAAATTTTGGAATTAAAAACTTAAAACTTTGAATTATTTTCTGCATCAGTATACAGTATTTTAATTAATGATTGCGAAGTCTGCCAAATAAAATGAAAATACGTATTTTTATTTTAAAAGTTTTGCATTGGAAAATAATATTTTAATTAATGATAGAACACAATTAAAAAATAACGTTAAATAATTAATGCCATATGCTAACATTGAAAAATAAAATTTAACAAATAATTTAAGAAAAAATAGAATTAAAAATTGAAAAAAAATTTCTAATTAATTTAAAACGAATTATAAAATTCAATGCATTATTTGCAACTCTGATTTAAAATCACACATAAGTCCATTATTTTTTTCAAAACGTCATCTTTAAGTCCATGAATCTTAGTTGGTACACAAAATGTAGTCTCTTTCGTGCCTATGTTTCAATGTAATGTCCCCATAAAAACTAATTTTAAAATTTTCCAAAAAAAAAAAAAAAATGTATAATAGTATGAACAATGAATGATTTGGTTGCGTAGATAAATGTTTGCTTTGTGCATAGATTAATGTTTATTCGATTTAGATTTATGCTAACTTTATAGTCTTGTTATAAAAGTAATGATAATCAATATGAAATTAAGGTATTTCAGTTAAACAACAATTATTTCTCTAACTAGTTTACTAACAAGCCCTCTTTTTCTAGTTTCCAAAAAACGTGAAGTGTCGGAAATTTTTGTCGAAAATCACTAAATTTTGTTTCATTTTAACTTTTGAAATGCGTACATAATTCTTTTAATTCATGTTCCTATTTGTTTCGATTCAAAAAAATATGTTTGCCTTCTTTCAAATGCATATATTTCTATTCTTTCCTGTTCTTAAAACATAATGTAATTGTTCTTTCTAAAAAGCTCTTTTTTTTTTATTATTTCCAAATATTTTTGAATATTTTATAAGAACCTTATCCTTACATAAACATTAAGATCTCAGGAATATTTTTTAAATATAAAAAAAAACCTTCAATGCAAATGTTTATATTTCATAGCAGTTACTCTTAACTATTTTACTGACACTTTCACGTTTTTACTTGGGGCTGAGAAACATTTTTCATCTATTTTCAAGTAACGTATTATCTGTTTCATCTGCCAATTATGCCTGGTCAATATATTAAATTTTAACATAAAATAATGAAATGTTAATAACTGTTGGAACGTTATGTTTATTTTGTGTACATTTGTTTTCTTTTAAAAAATTGGTTAAAGCAGAACTATTTCCTTTAATCTTTTATTGCAACTATCAAGCATTCTCGAGTCGTTATGAAAACTCTTCCCATATCCAATCTTAAATCAGCTGAGTAAAAGTAAACACAGTTCTATGTAACTACCTACTGCTATTTCGATTTTCGATAGACAGAAATAAAATGTTTGATTTTTATTTTACTTGCACAACTTCAAATTCTACATTATACCAACAATAAAATATTATAAATTAAGTATGGTGGTATATTCATGTCACTTTCTTATATATGCATACATGGGATCGCTGATTTAGCTCATTTTATCATACACTCTTTTGTTATTGGACACAGTCTAATTGAAAAATAATAAACACCTTTTGTGACTGTCAGGTATTGTTGTGACAAAAAACAAAAACATTTAAAAGGTATGCTGCAACTGGATCAGTTCCTTGAAGCAACTTTGATTACTATTTTGTTGATATATAAGTTTTTTTTTCTTTAAATTGTTTTTAGTGAATTGATTAGTGATAAAATTTATTTTATATAAAATTGTTTATCAGAAAATGACAATAGGTATACTTTTTATGATAAGTCCCACTGCCCTACATAAAAGTCGTATGTACAAAACCAACCGTAATAGAACATACCATTCATCACTAATTTTGTAAATTTGTATAATTTGAAATTGTTTACGTGTTGTCGTACATACTTTTAAAACTTTGATACTTTTTCGATAAGCGCTTCAATTTTAAATAGCTTAATAGGAGAAGAGAAAAAAGGTAACGAAAGGTATTAAATAGAAGCAAATAAAGTTATACTACTTTCAATTTAAATAGTATTGTTATTCTTTAAATTTAAAAAAATCATTTCCTAAAGTAACTTCAGGCAAATAACTTGGCCGTGTGGAGTAAAAATCTGAATGTTTTGAACGCCCTTAAAAAGTAATTTTAAGTATACGTACAGCTTTGAACAATATACTTATCTATAAGGGACAGTTTATTCATCCTTTGAAGATCCAAATCAACTGATATTTTATGTTATCTTCTCATTTCAATTAGATTTATCATTAAGAACGCTAATCAAGTTATCGTGGAAGTGTAAGATATGATGTTTTAATGTTTATTTATTTATACAAACAAGAAATCTTGATTCTCTTAGATGCTTTTTATTTTGGGTATACTATTTGTGTTTTTAAATTTTAATAATATACAATGCAGTGCAAAAATTGTTTACAAATAGATAAATATCGTAGCGTGCTAATGAAGTACATTATAAGAAAATAAGTTTGTTCTAGATTTGTAGAGATGTGTTAACAAATTGTCTCTTAAGACTGCTCTGGTATAAACTCGCGCAACGACCAATATGGTTGGTATGGTAATCAGGTTGATAGGGTTTCAAACATAAAGGCATTGACAATTAATTCAATTAATAAAATGTTTTATTAAAAAAATATATTAGTATTGTTTCCGCCGAAAGATTATAATATAGATTAAATAACCTAGATTTGTGCAACTGGTGTAACTTTAAAGGTAAGCCCGACTTATAATATAAATAAATATTCCAATTGAATTTATTAAAAGGTTGTATTTCACTATCTATTCAATCAAGCAATAGAATTCTTTATAGTAACAGAAACAAAAATCGCCGTAGGATCAGCTGCACATTAATCGACGAAAGTCAAACACTGTCCCTTATTATTTTCGATATCAGTAACATACTGTCTTTAGTCGTTAACCATGCGTCCTCACACATTTATAGACGGAAGTCATAAGTCACCTTTCTGAACAAACTTCTATAGTTCTCAGCAGAACTAATTAATAGAACTGAACTGTTCCTTCTCATATCATATGGAAAATTGTCTATAAATAAATAAATAGTGACTTACAACTCTCAACCATTCCTGTGAGCGAGTACTGTTGTCAGGAATGGAAGGGACCTACAATTTTAGGCCGAATCCGAATGGCTAATTTGAGAAATCACTTTTTCATGACAAGATTTACTCTTAAAGGATTTGTCAATTCCTCGCAAGAGGCAGTACCCGCGCAAATTAATTTTTTTAAATTAGGGTGGCACAGGCAGGGATTGAACCCAAGACCCCTAGCATGACAGTCCAAACCACTTTTTTTTTAAATTTATTTTTAATAATTCATTCTTAAACCTATCTTAAAGCTAGACAAAAATTCATAAAACTAGCCTAATTATCCATAACTTACAACTAACTTAATGGTCCCATACGGACACTCTAAGTTAAACTATAACACTTAAAACTAATGCCTTTCGGCCCTAAGAACTATTTTACTTCATTTAAATTTCATTTCATTTATTTTTGTATTTATTAGAAAATTTGAACAAAAAACTAATATCCTTTTTTATTTATTTTTACTTACAAACTACTTAAAATAAGGTCCTTAACTAAAACTTAAAACTAACTTAAACTACCTATTCTACCTATAAACTACTTAAAACTAGAACAACCACAGCAGCAAATCTAACTATCTAACATTTATGTTTTTCATATTTTGTTGTCTTTTTTTTTTCTTTTTTTATTTTTTATTAATTATTATTTTTTTTTTTAAATGCTTTTTGTTAATGTTTTTTATTTTATTTTTTATTTTTTTTTGTATTTTTTTCGTGCCACCATGCCTATTCTACTTAAAAACTAAACCCTAATACTATTAAACAAGTATGTTAGCCGGCCAAGTCTAAAAACCCCATCCCGACTACCCACTATCAAGTGCCGATTGAAGCCACCAAAACTAGTTCTCCTGCTTCACCCTATCAGTTCGGTCCCGTTCGGACACAGCCCTACTGAACCGAAGGAGCTCTGCTTCGCCTTGGGCCATGACGTCCCGATTGCACAGGAGTCGCCTATCCACGGTTCTTCGTCTGACGTGGTAGATTAACGGAACTGCCAATCTATCCTGTATCAGACCGCATCTATTTAAAAAAGAGAAATGCATCTGGGAGAATGAAGCCGCTCAAGCGTGCACTCTCAAAATACTCGTCGTTCGGATAGAACGCCCCGAAAATTAAATTGTTGGTCGAAGACATAGCTCTTGCAATGTGACCTCGAACGAGTTTTATCACGAAATTGTCAATTCTGTTGATTCGAGCCCCGTTGTATAGGACCTCGTTTGAATAGTAATGCACATAAGAAGATTCGGCTGTTCGATGTAAGCCGGTACAGCGTCGTAAACACTGCCGCTCGAACACCCGAAACTTCTCCATCTGGGAAGGGGCAACGTTGAACCACACAGGACAACCATAAACGATCATTTGCCGTATGAGGGCCATGTAGCAAATAACCTTCACTCTGGGGTCAAGCCGACTGCTGAAAAACAGCCGTTTCGTCAGAGCAAAGGCTCCTCTGGCCCTGGTCAGAGCAGCATTTATATGTCTGTCGAAATATAAATACTGATCTAACCAGATATCGAGGTACTTCACTACACTTTTGCTCGCTAATGGCTGCCCGTGAAGATCAACGATGACCATCTTGCGCCAATTCTTACACATATCCCTCATGGCCCTAGCCAACGGAGTCCGGAACAGAATTGTCTCTGACTTCTGGACATTTATTTTCAGTTTCCAGTCGTCGCAATATCGCTGAATCTAGTCGAAATCACGCTGCAAGAGAATTCTAATAACCTCAACCTTTCGGGCCGTTCTGTACGCAATTAGATCGTCGGCGTACGCAATTACCTTTGTAAGACTACCTATCAGATCCCTGGTGTAAATGCTGAAGAGAATCGGCGAATTCACCGCACCCTGTTGAAGACCATTTTTAATTGAGAATGTTGTGGTAGAAGTTACATTGCCACTTTTGACAACTTTCTACCGTTAAGCATATCATAAAGTATGTACAACAATGGCTTGCTTATGCCAAGCCTGCTCAGTTTTAGGTAAAGACCCTCTAACCATACGGTGTCAAAGGCCTTTTCAAAATCAACCAGAACAGCACCTGTGCATTGTTGTTTTGATTTATTCCATTGGATATCAGAAACGAGTTTAGACGCAGCATGAATTGTGTCATGACCCGCCTTGAACCCGAACTGTTTATCCGGAATTATTTTGTTGTCCGCAGACCACTTAGTCAGAGCCCTATTAATAATATTTTCGAAAACTTTGCTGATGCTCGAAAGAAGACTTATCGACCGAAGATTTGACGGGTTGGAGTTGTCCTTTCCCTTTTTCGGGAGAGGATGAACCACAGCGGTCTTCCAATGCACTGGATAATATGCATTATTCAGTGCATTATTGAAGAGCGTGGTGTATATGTCAATTGCTTCCATCGGTAAATGTCTTAGTACAACGTTGGATATACCATCGGCACCTGCTGACTTTTTGTTTTTTTATTGAATTGAAGATGAGCGAAGCTCAACCTTCGTCACTAACAAGGGACTTAGTCCAAACCACTAACCATCATGGCACGGGTACTACTTAAAAAATTGTCTCAATGATTTCAAATTAGTTTTTATTCAATAGATATTAAGTTGTTTACATTTTCTTTTTACAATTTTCCAATGAATAATTAAGGGCATGACAATTCATGTCGTTTGTCTGAGGCTTTAAATTTTCGTTAATTTACAATACAATTGTATATTAATCTGATACGTTTACCTTTTTTATAACATTTAAATTACTCAACTTACTTAATATAAAAATAAAAAAATATTGTTTAAATTATCAGCTTAGAGAACTTAGGTTTAAATTATAAAACATTTTGTTTTGAAGCTAAAACGAAAAAAATTAGCGTACCGCTTTAATTGACTTATAAATTATGACTTTTAGTTTAGTTAAAACAAAATTTCAATCATGATTCTCTTTCGGTATAAGGTCGCCTCCTTACAGTACTCCACAAGCTGCATTCAATTCTCACCGTTTAGGAGTCGTAGTATTTTATTTTTTGTAGAACAGTTTTTCCTAAAGCTGCCCTTCTTATTTCCTTTAGACTCGGACAGTCACCCAGAAAGTGTCCAACATCTTTCTTTTTATTTAAGTTGCGCAGAGATTGCAAATAACTGCCAAATTGTTTCGATGAGGTATGAAATTAAGCCTCTAATAATAAAAATTGTCCTGATGGCTTCCAGTGCGAAATTCGGTGCAAAGTAATTCCGTACATTGACATTGTATTGTATTTTAACTTTGAATAAAATACCTTTCGTTCTCATCAGTAAACTGTATAATTTCATAGAGTAATTTCTTCAGTTCCAATTTTATTAAAGGTGATTCCACTGTCCGCTGCTAGCTTTCTCCAATCTTCATAACAACCTTTTTTAATATGTATTGCATGTCGCCAGTTCAGATATCCGCATTCAACTTAAGGGTTGAAATAAAGAGTGTTGATAGACCACTTTCCAAGTAAAACATATATTTTGGAGTATTTATTTTGTATGTTTTTATTGAGTATGTTTTTCACATCATCGATTTTTTTTTTGTGCCCCAAACGTGTGCACCGTAAAACAAAATAGATTGCGCAGTTACGTTGAAAACCCTGTTTTTGAAATTAGAGCAATGTTCTTAATGTAAAATATTGTTGTCCAATTTGCAACAATAGCTGTTCTTGTCTTATAAGTTTTTATTTAGTATTTAGTGTTGAAGTGTTTCCACTTTCAAGGTAAGTGTACTCTTTAGCTTCTTCTAAATCTCTTCAATCAAACCTTCTTCGTCTCCCACTGCCCTTCTGTAAAATCATAACTTATCTATGTCTAAACTCCATATTTTACCAGTCTATTTTAATCTCTAAACAACTGCATACCAAAAGTATTTTTAGAACAAAATTGAAAAATTGTATATGTACAAAATTAACTAAAAAAAATCGCTCTAACGATTTTGAAAAAAAAAATTGAAAAATTAAGTTTTTTTTGATTTATAAAATGGCATTTAAATTTTTGAGACAAACTTATTTTTCAGGTGACATTTTAAATCTTAAACTATTTTTTTAAAATTATTTTAATAATATTAATATTAAATTATTTTGACAAAATTTTAATTACATTCCTATCTTCTATCCAAATTAAAGCATTTGGAACATATTTATGTATTTTTATAACTATAACTATTGTAAATACCAACTATGGCCTTGTAGCGCCACTGCATCGAATTAACGAATATGATATGTTTTATCAACAATATATTTTAAAGTGTCTATCAAGAATTTATATCTTATTACTTTTGTATATATGATTTTAAAATATTATTCTTTAAGAATAAGGTTGTTTAACACATATTTTACTTGCTTTCGATTACATAAAAGAATTAATACTTAGTACTAGTTAAAGAAACGTACAACCTCTACAACTACTGCTTACGTGTCACTTCATAACTAAAATCTAAAACGCACAAGAGCCTGACTGTAAACAACACATGAAAAGCAATTTCTTGTGCTTTAACGAAAAAAAATAAACCGAACGTAATAATTTCATGTTTGCGCTGAAAACTTGTAGGAAAGAAGGGATGTGATTGGATTGTAGTAGGTACCTTCTACCTACCAATAACATTCTTTCACTATCATCATAAACATGTCATTATCTTTCTATCTGCATAATGAGCACGCCATGAGAACTATTATATGTTCGTTTAAGACACCTACCTAACTACACAACCAATAGGCGATCGCTTTACAATTGAAACATACATATTCTTCCTCTTTCTTATCTTCAGATAATTTACTTTCCATCCTGGTTCTTCTAATATTAAATTAAAATAAGGCTATCCAAAGCAAAAAGATTTGAACGAAATAGTTGAATACATAAACAATTGTTTTCGTTAAGTACGCTTACAAGTATATATTACTTCCGGGATGAAATGGCCTAGGATGAGTTGTGTCTTGGGAAGAATTGCGCGTTTTTTTTTTTTTTTTTTGAAAAATCAAATGGCATTTATAGCTTTGAAGACAAACTTATTTTACAGGTATATTTTCAAATCTTCTATATGTACTTTTTTAAACAGGTCGTGCGACCCAGTCGTGCATTTTATTTTTTGTTGCAATATTCCATGATTTAGAATTGTTGAGCACTATAGCAACAATCCGCTTGACTTCAAAGTCAAGCAAAAGCACTGACACATGATTTTTGAGGATATAACTTTAGAGATGTAATAATCTAAGTGAAGATGTGCGTCAACACATCCTCTGTTTGATTTTCTTGGTTTCAACAAATCACATAAGGCGTTTTGCAACAATTTGTTTTAACACTTTAGAAGAGCTAGATATGAGGGAAATTGGGCGATAAAATTAATAAAATAAATATTTAATCTTTTATAGGTTTAGGTATGGGAATTAGTGTTGCAGTTTTCCAACTTTGTGGAATTACTGCGGGTTTGAGTACGTTATTGGCTTTGTTTTATATCAAGGGGTAAGTTTTTAAGCATTGGGTAACAAATTCTGTCTGCCGGATGTTTACCGCTTGGTTTTACTTAAGCATGCTTCTAATTCAATTAATGAAAAAGTTAAGGTATGTATGGAGAGCTATTCAGGAATTCGTCTTTTTTTGTTTTGAAGTTAGGTAGGTAGAAATGGACAGATTTATAGAGAAGCTTCTTGCGATTATGTTGGAGCCATTTTGTCGCATTGAGACAAAAGATTAGGTCTCTAATTTTTGTCTCAGATAGCTCATCAAGTTCGTGAAAGAATGCTTTACCAAAGTATTTCATTCTTGTGTTTGCCAAAGCAGGACATTTGCAGAGGAAATGGATTATCGTTTCACTTTCTCTTTGGTCAATACAACTTCGGCAGAAGGTGTTGTAGGAAATACCTAACTTCTCGGCATGAACTCCTATAGGCCAATAGTTAGTTATAGTTAGTTAGTTATAGAAACTTTATTTATAATGTTTCAATTATATCTACAATAAATTTCATAGTTTAATATGGTTTGGCTTAAAGCCGTCTACCAGAATGACATTATAACAATATTATACATTTCTTAATAAAATAGAAAAATAAAATAAAATTTAAAAGTCGCCTTCGACTATTCGGGTTCTATAATTCAGTGCCATCGTTGTGTATGTATACAATTTCTCCCAACCAAGACTTCCATTCGAAAAACATAAAACTTCGCTCATAGTCATTATGGATTTACCGAAGAATCTGACTCGAAATTCACTTAGAATCGGGCATCTGGCAATAAAATGATAAATATCTTCTCTTTCCTTGAGGTTGCAAATATCGCACAAAATAGGTAGGTCCGGACGATGTGGAATGTAGTTAAGGTTGATCATTTCCCCTATTACTTTAAATATCGTACTTATCATTGAAAGCGGTAATCTATTTAAGAAGTAGGAGCTTCCTTGTAAGTTGTAGTCGAGCTGGCTGTATATCGTCCTATACTGAGAAGATTGAGCTTCCAAGGTATAACCACTGTAAGCTGAGCGCGCTACACCACCCAGTAAGTTTCAAGGTGTACCCTGTAATTTGGAGTACAGGCCGGCAACCGAAAAATGCGTTTAAGAAAATATCTTTGAAACTTTTCAACAAAATCAAACTGCCAGCAACCCCACACTTGAGCACCATACAACATGATGGAAGAAGCAGTGGCACGAAATATCTAGATCTTTGCGCTATGGTCCACAAACCTACTCTCTATACAACGTCCCCAGATTGAAGAAATAGCTCTCTTTGCCTCAGCTAATTTAGTTTCGAAATGTTTTTTAAAGTTAAGGTTAGCACAGATCAATACACCGAGATACTTATACTCTCGAACAATTTCCAAATTCTGACCCTTCTAGGTCCACCTTTCGTTTCTCGAGTATCTTGCACCTCCATCCCTGAAGATCATCATTTTAGACTTTCCAAGGTTAACAGTCAGGTTCCAAAGATCACAGTAGCGCTCCAGACGGTTGATCATGAGCTGCATTCCGTCAACTGATTCCGCCAGAAAAACTATGTCGTCAGCGAAAATGAGGTACGGTACCCCCTCCCACTTCCTCGACAATGTCATTTATAAACAAAATGAACAGCAAAGTACTCAACACACATCCTTGCCTTACTCCCATTTCCGCTTCAAAGTCCTCTGATGTAAATTGTCCGTCCCAAACATAAGACACATTGTTTTCATACATTGCTTTCAGCAGATTCACAACTTTGCTTAAGATACCCAAGGTATAGAGCTTATAGAATAACGCTGCACGGGCAATGGAGTAAAAAGCAGCTCCGAAATCTACGAAAAAAGCATATAGCTTCTTCTTTTTGCTTTTAAAGTAATCGGCAATGTGAAATAAGGTGAAAATCTGATCTACAGTCGAGTGGTTTTTCCTAAAACCAGCTTGGAACATGTTGAGTATGTTTCTGTCGTTAACCCACTCCGTTAGCCTTTTAAAAATAAGTGCACTGAATAACTTCACTGAAGAATTCAAAAAAGAAATGCCCCTGTAATTCTTGGGATTATCGTACGCACCTTTCTTATGCAGCGGATAGATAATTGCTTTTTTTAAAGCAGGCTGACACCTCTGCGGTTTCGAAAATTCTATTGTATTCTTTGGTGAGTGAAAACAGGTACTCGGACGTACAGTTTATATAGAATTCTGAAGGAATCCTGTCATCTTCTGGGGCTTTACCAGCTCTGGTTTTTTCTAAAGCAGTCCGAAGTTCCAGCACTGTAAACGGTAAATCAAGGATATCGTCTAAGAAAACCGGAGCAGCATATTGAGGCAGGGGTGAAAACTGCGCAGTGTTGAGTAAACTTTTAAAATAATCCTGAAGCTCGGTTGCGTGCAGTGAAGATCCAATCCTACTAGGCCGTCCGTTAATTGCTTTAGCCGCTTTCCAGAATTCTGCCGAAGACATCGCTGAGTTTATGCGTTGTATGGATTGTTCATCGTTTTCCTTACGCTGGGCAAGGCAGATGTGTTTGTACTCTTTGTTCGCAGACGCATACATAGTCTTAAAGACATGCAAGTTATATTTTCTCAGAAGCATTAGTAAAGTAAATGATTTTTTTCTTGCTTTAAAGCATTCCAAGTCAAACCATTCTTGTTTAAAATCATTCTTCTGCTTCCAGTTATTGGTTACTGGGACTGCAGTTTTCATTATATCAGTAAGTCTGGTCATGTTTAAATTATCACCCTCTGAGTTCCTCATTTAAATTAGTTTGGTAAGCCCGTACAAAATTTGAACTATTACTCCAATGTAGCTTTGGAAGGAGCTCAAGCAACTTGGAACAAGATAATTCATCTGCCGGCCTTGAATTGCATGTGATTTCTAAAGGCCCAACACTAAAACTTCTCAAAAGATCATTTCACCTTCCAGAAACTATCCTATAGTCGATGACTGAACACGCCGTTCCTCGGATAAATGTGTATTCACCCTTAACATCTCCTGCACAACTTCCATTCAAAACTCTAGCATCTAAAGAGTGAGCTAAATCCAATATTTAAGTACCTTTACCATCGCATACTTCATCTTTTGACTGACGAATTGAATTAAAAATAGGCCAATATCCGGTACAAACCGCAACAATCCTGGCTATGTCTTGCCTTGGCCTGCACAGAAGATCGTTTGTACGAATTTTATTATAGGTGGGTCATATCTTCCTAGATATAATGCAGTTGGGTAAATTGCTCCACCTTCGGTTTGATTCAGTTTGGTAGATAGAAAAGATTTTACCCTTCATAGCGCCAGGAGGAATGGGATTTAGCTAGGCTCCCTGAAATTACGCCATAGGAAATTACGCCAAAAAAATAAAATGGAAAAAACGCCAAAAATTCTCCATACAATTTTTTGGCTTTTTTTCCTAGGAAAAAGAACCCAAAGAGTTTGGTGTTAATTCCGGATTTTTTGGCTATTTTTTCCGAAAATTTCTTGGCGTTTTTTCCTTTTAGAATAATGAAAAAAGGCCAAACAATTCTTGTTTGGAAAAAACGCCAAAAATTTGCTTTTGGACTTTTTTTCCAAACAAAAAAGGAAAAAACGACCAAAAATAAACTTTTTAGTTTTTTTTCAAATCTTAAAGCAAAAAACGCCACAAAACAAACTTTTTGGCTTTTTTTCCTAATCAAATAAGGAAAAAAAGCCAGAAAATTAACCGTTCGTTCTTCCAAATCAAAAACAAAAAAGTACATGTTTGTCGAATGTATTCATATGGTATACAAAATTATATAACGGCAAATAACAGTATTTTACATGTTTTTCACGAATTTTGAAGAGCATATTTTGTTAAATTTTTTAACGTGATCAGTAGTGATTGATAGTTTGTTGTTTCCCTACCATTAGTAGAAGAGCATTTTGATAAAGCGATGGACAAAATGGAAAGTTTTGATTATGAAATTATAAGTGGTAAACAAAAAAATAGCAAACTTTTGTACGTAACAGAACAAAAACAAATACACAAAAAAAAATGTGTGTATAAAAAAGATGTTCATTACATTTGTTATATTAACAATTGTGGTGCTAAAATGAAAGTAAAAAGTGATGGATTGTGTGTAAAAGCAAAGAACTTCGTTGACCAATGTCCGTGTTGTCGGGAGGGAAAATGTGGCAGATGTCCTTCAGGTTTACATTTAATACCTATACAAAAATTGACAAATTGAAATAAACAAAATTATAAGAAAATGTGTTCTACAAAACAAATGCACAAGTACCTATGATATAATCAACGGCGGGGGAGGCAGGGCGTACGCGTCGCGTTCGCCGTTGCGGCGCGACGCGCGCGGCGCCGCGCCACGCGGGTTGCACCGCGCCGCTCCATGTTACGTCGTACGTTCAGATTCTTTCATAGACTTTTTGGGCTTTAATTCCAAATTAATTTTGGAAATTAAGCCAGAAAAAGCTCTGTCCATTCTTTAAAGGCTTAATTTTCAATACTAATTTGGAAATTACACCAAAAAGTTCTTATTTTTTATTGGCGTTTTTTCCATTTTAGTATTTTGGCTCTTTTTCCAAAAGTTTGGCTTAATTTCCACACTTTTTGGCGTATTTTCCTTTTTGTTTTTGGGCGCTTTTTCCTATTTTTTTACACCAAAATTATTTGGGCTTTTTTTCCAAAACAGTTTTTGGCGTAATTTCCTATGGCGTAATTTCAGGGAGCCATTTAGCTACATTTAGGGTAGAAGATCCAAAATAACGTTTAATGCGTCCGTTTGGCAAGTACGCATGGCCCCTGTGTTGCCCACGCAAGCTGTTCTCTGAACCTTCTTTAGCGTATCAATATTATAGCCTTTGCTAAGAGCAGGCCACCACACAATCGACGCATATGTTAAGATTTTACGTACTACGGCTGTGTACGTTCATAAAATCATCTTCGACTGAAGTCCCAATTTTTTTCCGAAAGTTTTGCTGCAGGCGTAGAAGGCAAAACAGGCCTTCTTAACCCGTACTTCAATATTTAGTTTCCAGTTTAGTTTAGGGTCGAGTCTAACTTCCAAATATTTTGCACTGGAAGACAATGATTGGATTTTACCGTTGAGTCGATGTAGCGCGAAGGGCGGTACTTTAGTTTTGGTCGTAAAGAGCAACAGTTCAGTTTTACTTTGGTTAACTCCTAGTCCTAATGTGGCTCGAATCTTCCTACCACTGAGCATGGAAATAATCCATTCTCGAATGAAGTCTTCTACACCGAACTTAACGAGCGATTCTTCTATGGATTCGGTAAGGACGTTGTTAAAAGCACCTTCTATGACTAGGAAGGTGGCAAGAGTAAATTCTTTATAATGGATTGTTTGTTCTACAGTACGTACTACCTCATTGAGGGCAGTCTCCGTAGATTTGCCCTTAATATAAGAATGCTGTGAGCTTTTGAGAGGTCGTCTAACTAGGATTTCTCTAATATGGTAATCAAGAATGAGCTACAAGGTTTGAGGTTTGTTTTGAAGTTAGTATGGGCATTTTGATCTTTTGAATATTCAGACCAAGTTTGGGAAAATAAATTACACAATTTAGATGAATGTGTTATAAACTCATTATTTTATTGAATACACAGTATTGCAAGTAGGGTAGGATTACCGGTAAGTCGCCAGATGTTTTGCCATATCTTAGTAGTAGTGGATTTGGGATTTATGTTAGAGGTAAATTCTGCAAACATTTTTGATTTACTTTCCTTGAGTTCACGCATAAACTAAGCATTTGCTTTTTTGTAAGATATTAAATTGGTCTATGCGAGAGAGTTGGATTCTGACAAGGGACGACGCGTTTGATCTAAAAATTAATTTTTGATATTTGGGGAATCGAAACATTCGAATCGGTTTTTTTTGTTACATTTATCTTAATTGAACTTTTCATATATTACAATTGTCTTAACTTAAACTTATAACTAAATATTTAATGATAAAAGGTTTTTGTTGGCATTTAGGGGCTATATACATTGTGTGTTTTAAGAAATTAAAGAATAAACTGAAATACGAGTATTATTGTTGTAAGATAAAAAGTTCAATGAAAAATTAATGAATCCTCGGGGTGTTCCGGACCGGTTATTTGCTTGGAAGGCTGTAAGCCGCGCTGGTAAGCTGACTCCGTGTTGTTGCTGGGAGTTCAATCTTCTGATTAGCTCCTTTTGTTGTTTTGTATTTGTTCAATCGTCCCGTGATCTTCAGTTTTTTCCAAAATCAGGATTTTTCCAATTCAACGACGAATTTGTTCCTGGGCTTGGCGTTGTTGCTAGCTGGTTTGAAGGGTGTTGTTACCTTAATAATTCGAAACCTTAATTTCGATTCTGAGCTCGTCTTCGACTTCAATCGCTGTGTGGTGAATCCCTTTTAGTATAAGAAGGTTTTTCATGAGAATTTGTCAGTAGTTATTTTTTCATTTTGCGGTGGGCTTGGTCCTCTGGGATTTGCAGTTTGAAGAAGTTCGAGAGGTGGGATATTTCCTACTGATTGCGGGTTGTCAGTTTTTGGTTCCTCGGTTTCCTCATTTATTGGCTTCTTTGACTCAGTCTCTGAAATTAATTTTTTCCTCTTCTTTTTTTTTGCTTTTGACTTCAGTGAAGGGAGTTTCGTTTTCGGCCTCGTCACCAGTGAGCAAATAGATGGGCCGTCGTTTTCTTCAATAACAGGAACGATGTTGGTTGTTCCTGTTTCTTCTACTTCCATACTCGCTGCAGCTGTTTTTTCATATTCCGCCACGAGTTCCTTGTGTGTCTCCTTGATATATTGATTTATCTGAACCCTGTACTACGGGCCCAGATCTTCAATCACCTTTTTCAGAAGATCCTTGAGCGCAGCGCATGCTGTTTCAATGGTAACTTACTCATTGTAAGAGCGCTGGTATCTATGTATACACACTTGCAAACACAAATACATACTAAGTATAAACTAGTCATAGAAAATAGTTCTTTTGATACATACATATAATTTTAAGAGTAAAAGATTTGCCTGTAAATTATCACATTAATTCTATGAATAGTATTTTCTGCTAGTTTTATTTAAATAAGCTCATATGAAAATTAGCTTCTCCCGAATAAAATTAAACGGTCTTACGTAAATGAAGATAGAATGCAATTTGTAACGAGGCTCACAAACTTACAAAGTAAAAAGTTTACAGTACATTCGTATGTTAACTAATGTTATATAAAAAATGAGTTTACTTTAGGGATAATAGTATTAACTTAAATGTTCTTAACCTAAATACAAAAAATGGGTAAAACAAAAATTCATGGTGCGTTGCCTCCGCCAGACAATTAAAACCCTAAAAAAACTTACATTTATATAACAATTGATAAAATATTGTTCCTCAAACATTCGTTTTAAATCGAGTATTCGATTCGCTTTGAGCAAAAAGAGCCTTTATTTTAATATTCTAAAATTACGTTTCCCAGCACTCATGTCTTGATGAGAATTACACCAAATTATTTTGTAATAACTATCATATACAGAGAAAGGGTTAAGGTATTAAAAAAAAACATTGGTTTTTGTTTCAATTTTATTATGATGATTTCAAAGTTTAATCCCGCTGCGATGCGTCACATTTTGCACTGATACCACGTTGCGACGATAAAGCAGTGTACAAATACACTTTATATCTACACAAAATAATGAAACAATTATATTTTAATTCATAATATGTATATAGATGCTTTTAGGTCCTGGTATAAGGAGTTCCACTGGTTTATTTTTTGTTCAACTGAAAGAAATTAGAAAAAACTATGACAGGCAGTCAATGCTATGCAAGCAATACAATACAAACAAAAGACGAAAAGACATCCAAATTAACATGTCTGCCGTTGGCTTATTTCCTATTCATGGACAAAAAACTGACGCCAAATAACTTTTTTTCTTAAAAGTAATAAACGTAGATAAAATTCGATAAAATTTCATCATTCATGTTTCTTAAAATCTTAAAAGTGAATCCCTCTTACATTCCATTTGTCTTATTTTAATTTCACTGAAGGAATCCAATTACAGCCTTTAATAATAATTGTTTCCAAATTTTAAGTTTTTCAATAATTGCACAATTAGATAGCATATTGAAGCATTGCGATATATCTCACCATCGTTTCTGGAATAACACATTAGATTGGCTGATGGAAATGTATCGACATAAATGTTATTATCATACATTGCGAAAAAGCTCTTTTCGCTTATGCAATGCAATGTCTTATGATCAAAGAACAACAAAAAAGTTCTAACTTGATTGTAAAAATTTGCTAAAATAAGAAGTAGTATTATTAAAAAGAATGACAAAAGAACAAAACTAAACAAAAACTAGTATATACAATTTTGAGTTTGTCTAAGAGAATTTCTGCTGCTCATAGCTATTTAAAAAAAATCCATTCTCTCTTTCTCATTTTCTTCTTGTTTGTATCTCTCTCACATATATATGTACACAAATTGTTCCTATCATAATCAACAATTGCACCAAACTTATTGATCCGTCAAAACCTCCAATATTATACAGTGTTATGAGATACAGTATTTCGACAATACACCATTTTAAGATACAATAGTTTAAATGTACAGTATTTTGAAATACAGAATATTATGACAATATGGTATCACACCGAATTTTGACCATACAATATTTTTAAATTCAGCATTTCGACCTGCTCCCATTAATATTGTATAACCGGAAATAATAAAAGAATGAATTAGTTTAAGCTGAGTACACACAAATATACTTTTAATTGCCATTTAAGAAGCGCATGTCAATTTATTTTTTACACCAATTTATTTTTTACACCACCACAGCTATGTTGTTTTTATTTTATCAATTATTTATGCATAAATCTAGTATTGAACTGCTTAATTGATAAAATTGTGCGTTTTTGTGAATTCTTGAGAAAAAATAAATATTTTCCTTTTTAATTGGTGTGTCCAATTGAAAATGTATTATACGAGTATACTTACTTGTTCATATTAAACAATCAATTGACAGATAAAATCGAGTGAAGATAGGTGTATATATAGATATACTTACGACCTATACATTTCTGACAGGCCTATCCCATCCGACTGTCAAATCAATAATTTACAACCGGATATCATAATTAAAAGGATGTCAAGGTCAACAACTGAATGTGTTGTGTATGTGTAGTACTATGTTTTAAAAGTTCTTGCGTAAAAATCGTATGCATCATCATTTCTTAATGCCAATACCGTGATGTGCTCAAGATTTGTATGTAATTACAAAAATAAAAATGCATTCACCATCATCGCCAAGCCGTCGTCGCTCGTCTGTAACATTTGATTGTTTTTGTATAAATTAGATAAGACTAGAAAGTTTTACCTTAAGCTGTTAGAAACGGTGAGGGTCGAAGGAATCATGAAGATAAGAACATTTATCGAAAGAAGAGCCACAAATATAAACATACATGTGTATATAAATACAAACAAAATCAATCACTAGATATATATTTTTTCTCATCTCAATGTTTTTAAAGTACCTAACTATCTACATTTGTTTGCTTTTTTTAAATTCTATGTCGCACTATATTCTTGAACACATGAAATGCGCAAATTTTAATTAGTTCATGATTGATCCTCTAATAAAACGGGGTCGTAATAGTTCGGTGTTTTTCTATCTTTTGGCCATTTTTAAATAATCTCTGTTTAATATTTAAATCTAATCTGAACCTTTTAATATAATTCTGTTTAAAGTTCAAATCATATCCTGGGATAAAACCTGTGTTGTTTTTAAACCCCATTCCATTTTCAAAGTGTTAAAAACGGGGCGTTTAAAGAAAGTTATTAAAGTAAGGCGGAAAAAAAAGAAGGATGATGACGGTAGTGAACCCGATACAGAACGTAAAAATTCAATGCTTCCATCATTTGATAATGATGGTGATGAGGAGGACGCCGCTACAGACGATAAAATGCTAGAGCATGAAGTGAAAAAAACAAGACTTAGACGACGTGCAAGTGAAAGATTAAAATATGATGTCGATAAAACCGATTCAAATGCATCGTCGACATCAACATCGTCGAAAAGTGTTAAATTCGTACGAGCACGCTCAAAAAGTTACTCGGATTCAAGTAAAATTAAAATATTAAACAATCTTCAGACGGAATATTAAAAAAAAAATTAAGTAAAATACTAATTTGTGTGGATTACGAAAAAAGAAGCAATATTCGTATGCGTTAAATATACTACATATGTATATGTATGTTTCAGATCTAAAAATAATGTCTTCATTGTAGATCTTGAAAGTTCATTTGAAGTGAAAGTTATTTTCTTAATCTTACTCTTCGCTGTCACTAGATCTTGACTTAATTAAAGCGACCGTGAAACATATAACATTGAATAACACAGAATTTAAAACACATGTATTGAAATTGAACGCATATTGCAATAGAACATTGAATGTGCTACCACAATCAATCAAAATGCTTAAACATTTTGTCTGGTTTATGAAAAGTGTTCCATTTATTTGCTTTTTGAGGAAATTTGTTTTAAATTTAACTTTAGGAAGTACCGAACCCTGGCAAACACAAGTATGCATGTATATAAATTTGGACGATATTTTGCTCAAGCAACCAGAGCGTGCTATTCTTTTCTGAGGGACTACTATAGCTTTGGTTTTATCAATGCACACGTTTTGAAAAGTGCTTTACTACTGAACTTACATTAAGAACACAATCTATGTTGTTTTAACCAATTCTGTTCTAAAGTTAAAAGTAGAATATCTTAAAGATACATCTTGTGTGCTTGCTCTCAAATTCAGGTGTAATGACGTCCAATGTTATATTTTTGTCAGTAAAGTTCAAAACCTAAATGAAATAAGTTCAAAGAATAAAAATATACATATAGAATATAAGATATGGTAAAACAACAACAGTTTCAATATGATCGTTGCTCCGCACAGAGTTTATAAAGTCGATAAGGTTCTCAAAATTAAGCTTCCTATTTCAGTTTTCAAACCCGGTCAAGTAACTCATTCGCTCTGATAGGGTATGTGGAATTTTTGGGACACATCGTTAACATCTATAAAAAGAAGCAAATAAAAACAGTTAATCCATTTAAAATATTACTTAGTTAATTTTATTTCATGGCGCCCAATTTCAGAGTAGAAAAAAAAACTATCCTGCAAACCAAAGCTCTTAAGTTGAAAGCAATGTTGTAGTTGAAATCCAGTTTGGTTCGAAAGTTTGAACGTTCTTAAAAAGCACTTAATATACTTTCCAATTTTTTTAAATCATAAAGTAACACGAAATTCTTATTTAAATTTAAACGATATCGTATAAGCACCGAAACGAAGCAAACTTTTTTGTTCCTAATTGACATGATTTACAACGGAGCAACATTCAATTGAGTTACTTTGTGTAAGAAATTTGTTTTATTTACAATTTGGCACTCATGATGCATTAATTAATAAAGTACGAAATAAAATTATTGAATACATATTATTTGAAGGCGACCTATCAAGGTTTTCATTGATAAAATAAAATAATTTTACTTTGAAATTATAAAATATATTATGAAATGTATTTTACTAGCATTTGTATATTATTTTACTTTATCGTTTTTTTAAGTAAACAGTTCAATGGAAAATCTGTTTTCAGGGACATTTATTAAAAAAAACCTATATATAAAAAAAAAGTATAGATGTACATTTTTAACACGTGGAACAAAATTATTACAATGTAATTTGAGTTTAATAATTCGTCTGGAGTTTCAAAACAATATATTGATATTTACTAAAATTTCATGCAAATAATAAATACTCGTAACATATATTAAATCAGATATGAAACAACTTATCGGCAAGTTACAAGATCTTTGGCCAGAACATAGTGTTGCTCTTTCCATTCCAAAGGAAATCGATAAAACAAAAGAGAAATTGAATGGAATACCAGCGGAAGGTATTATACCCAAACATAAAATAAGTTATGGATCAATCAAAAATGTGTTCATATAATTTCATGCATTAAAAAAAATACGATATCATCCTTATCATTTTTGTTCACAGCTATGAGATCATATGATGGAATTCATTCTGTTTGATAACATGTATTGCCAATATTTTATTTTATTTTGTCTAGAAATAAATGTATTACTTTACTTCAGTCAATCACATAACCGTTACAAAATGCTTAGTATTTTTATCTCTGAAAACTTTAAAACTTAAGGCAGCTCCTTCGCTTTTCGGTTCGGTGTCGTTCTGTCAGTATACTCGGTACATGTACGGTACCGATATGTTATTAAATATGTACGTACATTTTCGTTCATTTCAACGAACATGTACTACAAAATTAGTACTACATGTCAAGTTTGTTTTGTGAAGAAAGAATTTGGATATACAGAATTTTGAAATACAGAATCTTGAGATACAGCATTTTGATCATGCAGTATTATGTAGTTCGACCCCAATCCATTAATTTATTATGCAATGATTTATAATTTTGACCAAGTTGATGTTTATGTTTGATTTGAGAACAATTAAGTGGTGATTCTCATCGGCTTTGTTGATCTTTTTGATGATTAAATGAAAACAATTTTCATTTGATTTTTCCCAACGTTTCGACGGTGATTGCCGTCTTCTTCAGGGGATGTCTTTATTCACATAAATGATAAGAGTGTTTATTAAATACATACGAATATTATGTAAAGCTTTCAAGTATGACTTACATTGATTTAAATATTACAAAAACATTAAAACAAAAATAATTTAAACAATTAAAACAATTAAAATTTAAAGCGCTTCCGACTTTGAAGACTTGTCACTGTTAAATGTAAACTGTTGAATTGTTTTTGTCTGAAACTAAGGAACAGTAAACGGCGGATATGTTTTGAGTGTCTTGTTTGCGGTTCATATTATTTTTGTTATTTATTATGTGAAGTGTTTCTAATGTATAGCGTTTGGATGTATGTTTTCTCATCGAAACAGGACATCAACCAGACTTTGAAGGAGTCCAAATTCTTGCAACGGAGAAACATACATCCAAACGCTATACATTAGAAACACTTCACATAATAAATAACAAAAATAATATGAACCGCAAACAAGACACTCAAAACATATCCGCCGTTTACTGTTCCTTAGTTTCAGACAAAAACAATTCAACAGTTTACATTTAACAGTGACAAGTCTTCAAAGTCGGAAGCGCTTTAAATTTTAATTGTTTTAATTGTTTAAATTATTTTTGTTTTAATGTTTTTGTAATATTTA
Source organism: Eupeodes corollae (assembly GCF_945859685.1). Classification (NCBI taxonomy): domain Eukaryota; kingdom Metazoa; phylum Arthropoda; class Insecta; order Diptera; family Syrphidae; genus Eupeodes; species Eupeodes corollae. Next base: position 84,296,874 of record NC_079148.1, read on the forward strand.
AATCAATGTAAGTCATACTTGAAAGCTTTACATAATATTCGTATGTATTTAATAAACACTCTTATCATTTATGTGAATAAAGACATCCCCTGAAGAAGACGGCAATCACCGTCGAAACGTTGGGAAAAATCAAATGAAAATTGTTTTCATTTAATCATCAAAAAGATCAACAAAGCCGATGAGAATCACCACTTAATTGTTCTCAAATCAAACATAATTTATTATGTACCAAATAAACTTAAAATCAAAATAATTTGTTTTTTAATACTTCGCTTTAGCTTTCTTTATATCATCAGTTTTGATTAAGGGTATTAAATTTAAATTATTCAAACTAGTACTTTATTGTAAGTCTACGTACATACATAATTGTGTATATATCATGTACACTGGTAAATTTGAAGCATGCAAATTTCAATCCGGATTTTGGTAATACAGCATGCATTTCAATCGTTAATAGCTAATTAGCAGCGATTCTAGAATTCTCGCATTTGCCCTCATATTATTGAATGTCTTTCAGCTAACGGTATTATTTTAAATATTTTATTTTTAAAGTCAATCTTTGTAACAAAGCAAAGTTCGAAAAATGAAGAAAAAGAATAAAGTCTTTCAAATAAATCACAATATGCAACGATAGGTGAGAGACAAGCACACATTGGCTTTAATTAAAAACTTATTAACATCATTTAAGTTTGTATCATTATAACGGAAATCAAAATTACTTTGATATAGAACAGTTTAAGAGTACTTATTATTTATTTTATATTTGGAAAAAAGATAATTGCAAAATAACTCATAAATTATAACTTAAAAATAACTCAAAAACTGTTGTAATTAAGTGTTATTTACAGTTCCATCTTAAAATAGTTTTATTTTCGGTGATATCCAAACGTTTCTATAGGAAGTTCAACACATAAAATCTTGAGTTGGCTTACACCTAATAAAATATTCCATAATGAATACGTAAAAGTCGTACGAAATGAAATGTTGTCTATTAAACATTTATTTTAGTATTTATCTTCATTTTCATAACGAAATATAACACCCTTATTATTGAGATTTTTCAAAATGGGAAAAGTATGAAGATTCATGACAAAACTAGTTTTGAAATAGTTTCGATTTATAGTTTCAATTCAAACATTTGATTTAGATGTCAATAAAATTTTTATTTAAGCTCTATTTTAATTTTAGTGACATTTGTATCAACATTAAAAAAAAAAATACTCAAAACTCTTTCAACAAACTCAATAAGACTAAATTAAAAACTGTTTATATTTCATTCATTTATCTTTGAAGCCTAAAAACATTGCTAGCTTCCAATAGACCTTATTTGTTTTTTAAAAATTTTGTTTGTTGTAAATTAATGCTTTTACGCGCAACTCTTGTATCAAACTGGTTCTTATGGTATTTATTAAAGAATTTTTTTTTACTAATTGTTGTAAAATTATAGGCAGAGACGGTTCGAAAATTACAACAGTTGTTGCCACACCTGGACAAGGCACTGATCGTGTACAAGAAGTTTCATACACAGACACAAAAGTTATTGGCAATGGAAGTTTTGGAGTTGTTTTTCAAGCAAAATTATGCGACACCGGAGAATTGGTAGCAATTAAAAAAGTTTTACAAGATAGACGCTTTAAGGTAAGGTGTTTTGTTTTGAATGTGTAGGAACTTATCAACTTATAAATCTGACGTCGTGCCATGAAAGCGCTTCACTTTCGTTTAGTATTTTTTTTGCTCTATACAAAATAGAGTTTGAAACTCATATAAATATAAATTGAAATTGAAACGTTCTCATCTTCTATCCGAATACACAATAGGAAAAACCAGTATTATATTTACAAAAATGTACAACTAATTATAATTGATCTTTTCAGAATCGGGAGTTGCAGATAATGAGAAAACTGGAGCACTGTAATATTGTGAAGTTGTTGTATTTTTTTTACTCGAGTGGTGAAAAGGTAAGAAAATGTGAAATAATATTATTTTTTTGTTAGTTTTGTTAGACTTTCTTTTGCCTTTTAATATTTCTCAATTGCATGCATTTATATTTAAAAATCTGTTTTATATAATCAATGTATAAAAGTCAAAAGAAATGTATACTAGTTATAGCAAGCATTGCTGAAATGATTTTCACCAATTATTCGTTTTTTATTTATTAAAATCATTTTGGCACTACAAACTTTGATTGGGTACAATTCCTTGAAGTACAGTGTTAAATTTAATACATATTTTTGTTGAGAATACGCATTAAAAAGAACAACAAGTCTAAGCAGAATAATAATAATAAAAAAAGGATATGTTTATGTACTTGCAAATGAAAACGATAGTTCGTAGTTACGGAAATTTTAATTAACGGCATGAGTAAAACACCTCTATCACAAAAATTATTGTTTCTATTGGATTATTTAAAATAAATGAGTAATTTATAAATCATTAATTAATATGGACTGATTGGTACAGCAGAAAACCTTAGCACTGTTTATAAATTAATAACAGAGGCTAACACACAAAAATAAATATTTTCGCAGTATAAAAAATATCTATACTTCACCCATGGTTGCCAGTGAAAAACGGCATAATTTCAAATTAGATTTTGAAATCAAATGTTTTTAAATAAACCAAAATAAGTGAAATTAGTGCTTTTCAATTAAATTTAGTTTATTTATTTGGTGTGTCAAAAGGCTTAAAGCTATCCAACCTGAGGAAGCGCTGGAAAGCTTTTAACATTTGTTTCCTTTTTATGAACACATCGAAAATTTTAAAAAAGTTTTTAAAGTTCTCTTGCATTTAATCACTATTTTATGTTGTGCATAAAGTTATTAGCCTAAATCGTTGTCATGCCTTACTTACTTTCTTGGAAACGTTAAGCAGGGGAAACAATATTGTTGCTTAACAAATTAATTTTCGTATATTGTAAGCTTCTTAAAAATACATGTTTAAGTCTGTGTACAAATACTTATGTATATGTACAAAACAAACTGGCCTGTATGCGTACTTGACAACATACAATATCATTATACGCAACATATCAGTTCCGATTCCCAGAGTACGATAAGATTCTTTAACATTATGTGATATGGGTGAATAAAAATACAACAAATAAATACAATACAAAATCATTTAAATTTTTATTTTGGATACATGTTTTGTTAATGAAATTTTACGTTTTTTCTTATCGTTTGTAATTATTAAACAAAAAATCCACTATACATTCATGTATATGTTTAAAAAAAATACGTATATTACTATCGGCCATCAGTTAGCCGAATTTCCCATCGATTTGGGGATATTTGCGGGGGTGCTTAAACCACAGGTAGTTATTTTTCAATTAATAATACAATTCACCCGTTCATTTTAAATTTCCTTAAATTATTTCACACATTACCATGTTTGGTTTTAATTTTCCTACAAATGGCTAAATTGTAAAGTACATAATTATTTATGAATTTACATTTAAATGCTCCGCAACTTGTATTTTAATATATTTTCGTTTTATTGATTTTATAAATAAATTATTTTCTTACTTAAACAGGCAATGTATTAGCCAAGGGTTTGTCAAAAATCGTTTGTTAAAAAAAGCTTAACACATTAATATAAGTAATAATCAAAACATATTCATTTGTGATTTGAGTTGGTGCCTCGATGCAAACGAAATAGAATGTTGGGATTTGCATGTTTTTCGAGTTCGCATACGTTACTTTGCTTTCTTTTATCTCAAGTGGAATATATTTTTCATAACACGATACAATAAAATGAAAACAAGTTTGTTTTTAATGTAATTTTCTTTGATCAAACGAAAATGACAGGTTTTTGCATTTGTTTGTATGTATTGCATATCAACTAGGTATGTAATTTATCCCTTTCCAGATATCATGGACGGTGATTTAAATTAGCAGAAACCCCAGTTCTTTTATTTTGTTTCTTCTTCAGTAATACATCCATCCTCCGATTTGAGATGTGATAATGCAACACATTTTTTTTAGTTTATAGTGGAATTATATGCATAACACTTTCCCCTACCCTGCATCACTTCAGAATTGTATTGTAATTCTTTATAAATTATCAAGCATTTTAGGACCATAGGTAAAGTTATTTAAATTTCGAATATTCTTTTACGTATCAAAAATACATATTTCGAAATCTACAAGAAAACCTTATTATATAACCGTTGAAGCAGATGATCTACATTTTTTGTTGATATATATGTATGTTTGGTTAACTGATTATTCATAATATTTTGGATGATAATAAATCTATTTTAATAATATTGAGAATATATTATTTTCTTTCAAAAATATAAAGTATTTGTTTTAGACCGAAAGCTTTCAGAAGATTTGTTTTTAAAATAATCAAAGCCTTTCTTTTAAGTTTCTAGGCTATACGCAGTCCTTAATAATTCTTGTCTTATCAAAGGTTCTATAGAATCAAACATTTCATTCAATAAGCGATGAAAGCTTCCTTAGCAGAACTTTCCTTTAATATTATTATATTAAATAATATTTTTTTATGTTAATTTTAAGAAATCTCAGTTCTTTTAATGATACGAATATCCAAAAGAAGATACGTCAGTTATACCTTTTTAAAATGTCAACTACATTTCACTATTAATTTAATATGAAATTTAAATTTATAAGGTTTTTTTAAAGAAAAAAAAAAAAGACATAGTACTTATAAAATTATTTTAACTGGTGGCCATTGTGTCTGCTGTCTTTAATTTGGTTTGAAATTTCGACATAGATAGACTGACGCCCGAAGAACGCTTTTTTAAATTGTTCACATTTATTTTTAAAAATTTTGTTCTGTTCCAAACACATATCGGTTGAACTTTGTTTAGCTATAAAGCTAAATAACGATTATTTTCAAGTCTCGAAAACTGACAATGTTAGTACTTCTTTAAATGGTGGGTGACCGCTATATCACGATTATTTCCTTTTTCGATCATCAATTGAACAACCATGATAGTGGAGCTGTGTTTCACAGCTGGTGCCAATATTGATTTATTGAAGGAAGCATTTGGTAAACGCATGGCCTTACGTTGTGAACCTGTGAATTGCGGTTTAACGCCACTTGATTATTTTCCCTGATAATCAAAAATCGGAGCTCCAGATTACCGATAATATGTTAAAAATCATGTTTAAATTATGTCGGAATATTATCTTTCGAATAAAGTAATTTTCATTTCAATTTTAAAACATCATTCAAAGTTTTATACCTCTCAAAAAACATTCGTTAAACATAATTGTAATCAATCATTTTGCTTTTACCAGTTATTTTTTTTATTTCTTAATGATTGCATTTGTTTTATTATTTTTTTGATTTCTTTTGAGAAAAACTTAATATTAAATTGAAATACTTTTTAAAGAAAAGCGAATAAAAGAAAACCATATTTAAATAATTAATTAACATTGAGTTGTGTAGTTATTTTAAGTATTCTTATTTCAGTGTTGTAATTGTGTAGTAATGTTTTGTTTCTTCGTTTCATATTTTTAAGATGGTCTTAGATTAATGTCGATCGATAACTTAAATGCTTTAATTAGGAATTTTTTGTTCAGGAAAAAACGTTTTCAATAAGACAAAAGTTATATTTTATTATTCATTTCTTCATCCAATATAAAATAATAATAGCATTAATAAAAACAATTAAAAATTTTAGTTGTTAAATAAATAAAAAGACAAATTCACTCATCACATGTTTCGTACAATCTTTTCTTCCAGCGGGATGAAGTATTTTTAAATTTAGTAC